>NC_072411.2:95453787-95756818 GCF_028858775.2 Pan troglodytes
AGAGAGAGATAGACCCTAATACAATAATAGTTGATAATTTCAAGGCCCACTCTCAGGACTGCAGAGATCATCTAAGCAGAAAATCAACAAATGCTAGGTCACAAAACAAGACTCATGTATTTTTAAAAAATTAAAATCATATTTTTTTGATCACAGCTGAATGAAACTATGAATTATAAGATTAACACGATTAGAAAATATACAAATACATGGAAATTAAACAACCAATGGGTTAAGAAAGAAATTTAAAAATTCATAAAAACAGATAAAAATAGACATAAAATGAATAAAAACCTATAAGACAAATGAAAAGCAGTGCTGAGTGAATTTATGTCAATAAATACCTACATCATAAATGTAGAAAGATTTTATATAGACAATCAAATGACACACCTCAAGAAACTAGAAAATCAAGAACCAAAACCAAAATTAGAAAAAATAATAAAGATCAGAGTAGAAATGAACAAAATAGAGACTTAAAAAATACAAAATTTCAATAAAATGAAAAAGTATTAAAAAATAAACAAAATTAACAAGCCATTAGCTAGGCTAAGTATGAAAAAACACCCAAATAAATCAAATAAGAAATATAAAAGGAGACATTTCTTCTGATACTACAGAAATATGAAGGATCATTACAGATTGTTATGAACAACTGTATGCCAACAAATTAGAAAATCTAAGGAGATGGATAAATTCCTAGAAATATATAACCTACCAAGATTGAACCAAAAAAAAAAAAATAGGAAATCTGAATAGACTAATGATAAGTAACAAGATTTAAGCTGTAAAATAGTCTCCCAACATATAAAAGCCCAGGAATGGATGGCCTTACTTTTAAATTTTACCAAATTTTTAAAAAGTTAGCACTAGTTTTTCTCAAACTATTCAAAAAAAAATCAAAGGAGAGGGATTCCTTCTTAACTTATTACAGGAGGTCACCATTACTCTGTTACAAAAATCAGACAAGAGCACAACAAAAAAAGAAAATTACTAGACAATATCCCTGATTAGCATACATGCAAAAATTCTCAACACAATGCTCTATACATTCAACATTATATTAAAAATATTATACACCATAATCAAGTGAGATGTATCACAGGAATGCAAGGATGGTTCAACATATTCCAACCAATAAACTTGATACATCACATCAACCGAACGACGGCCAAAAAACTGTATTGTCATCTCAATAAAGATAGAAAAAGCACTTGATAAAATTCAACGTCCCTTTATAATAAAAACTCTCTGAAGAAATAAGATATAGAAAGAATGTACCTAAACACAAAAAGGCCATATATAACAAGCTCAAAGCCAACATTACATTGAATTAGAAAAAGTTGAAATCCTTACTCATATGAGCATAATTAAACCCCTACTTGACCACCAGTGTCTGCACATCACTGATCTGCTTTATGTCGCTCTAGTTCTTTTTTTCTTTTATTGGCAGAATCTCATATAAATAAAATTAAATTTGTGTACTCTTGCGTGCCTAGTTTCTTTTATTTAGGATATGCTTTAGAGATTCATCCATGTTGTTGCATGTATCAGTATTTAATTTCTTTTTATTACTGAGTGGTATTCCATTACATGGATAAACCAATATATATTTATATTGATGAATATTCATGTTGCTTCCCATTTTCAGAGATAACATAGGAAGTCTGTAAGCATCAGCCCCACACTTTTTTTTGTAAGCATAGATTTTTATTTCCCTTTGAAGACACCTAGATTGGGAATGCTGGACCATGTTATATGTGATTGTTTAATCTTTGTAAACACTGTAAAACTCTTTCTCAAAGTTGATGTAATATCTTGCATTCTCATCAGAAATGTATAAAAGCTTTCATTGCTCTTATTTCCTGGCTGTTAGTTATTGCTTTTTTTTTTTTCAATTTCAGCCTTTCAATTTAGTATGTGATCAAATCACTGTGATTTTTTTTTTTTTTTAACACATGGTCTTGCTCTGCCACCCAGGCTGGAGTGCAGTGGCATGATCTTGGATCACTGCAACTTCCGCCTCCCAGATTCAAGCAATTCTCCTGCCTCAGCCTCCTGAGTAGCTGGGACTACAGGTGTGTCCCACCATACCTAGCTACATTTTTGTATTTTTAGTAGAGACAGGGTTTCACCATGTTAGCCAGGATGGTCTCGATCTCCTGACCTCATGATCCTCCCGCCTCGGCCTCCCAAAGTGCTGGGATTACAGGCATGAGCCATCATGCCCAGCCCACTATGGTTTTTATTTGCATCATTTTATATATGCTTAATATCCAATCATATAGCTCCTTTGGTGAAGTGTTTATTCAAATGCTCTGCCCATTTTTAGGAAAATCAGATTGTTTACCTTATTATTACTAAATTGCAATAGTACTTTGCATATTCTGAATAAGTTATCATCCAATATATGTTTTGCAAATATTTTCTCACAACCCATGGCTTTCACGTTTATTTTAATAGTGTTTTTGCAATTTTTTAAAATAAAGTATAATTTACCATTATTAAGGGTACTCTTTCCTCTGTATTTAATATAAGTGTTTGCTGCTTTTAAGATTTTCTTTCTTTATAGAGTAATTGTCTTTGTATAATAGTGTTTGATTTGATTTTAATGAGCCTTGGGTTTTTTTATACCTTTTTTTCTTTTTGTGTATCATTTAGTTTCAAGCATTAATGGATTTGGTTTTCAAAAAATTTGGAAAATTTCTTTTTCTTTCTTTTTTTTTTTTTGAGATAGAGTCTCACTCTGTCACCAGGCTGGAGTACAATGCTGTGATCTTGGCTCACTGCAACCTCTGCCTCCAGGGTTCAAGCGATTCTCCTGCCTCAGCCTCCTGAGTAGCTGAGATTACAGGCATGCGCCACCACACCCGGCTAATTTTTGTATTTTTAGTAGAGACAGGGTTTCACCATGTTGGTCAGGCTAGTCTCGAACTCCTGACCTTGTGATCCACCCGCCTCGGCCTCCCAAAGTTCTGGGATTACAGGTGTGAGCCACTGCGCCTGGCCTTGTTCATCATTTCTTTAAATATTGTTACTTTTTCCTGCTTCTCATCTATTTTTCTGGGGTACTAATTACATGCAGTTTAAATTATGTAATATTTTCCCAAAAGCCACTGATACTTTATTGTTTTTAAATCCTTTCATTTTCCTTTGCTTTATCTTGGTAAATTTTCATTTATCTATTTCAAATATACTATTCTTGTTTTCTGCACTAATTGCTATTACAGATATTGAATTTTTATCTCTTGATTTCTCATTTGTATCTTTTAATATCTTCCATTTATTTTACATGCTCATGTCCTCTACCTTCTTGAACATAAGAGGCATATTTATAATAGCTATTTTAACATTATTGGTTTGTAGTTTATCATCTTGATCTATTGTTTTTGGGCCCAGTTTTACTGACTGATTTTTCTCTTGGCTATTGGTCATATTTTCCTGCTTTGTTCTATGCCTCATAATTTTTGTTCAGGTACCACATATTGTTAATTGTACATTTTTGATTGCAGAGTTTTGTATTGCTTAAGAAGCATTGAATTACTATTTTTCTTGCTTGTAGTCAAGTTGCTGTGAATAAGCAAAAGAATAAGAAAGTAATTCCACCTTCAGAATCTTAGGATTTTACCAAATGATCTTTGCTTTACAAGGCATTTACATTCTTACTGGATACATGGACATTCCCCAGCCTTGATTGAGATCCTAGTATTATTCTACCTGTTCCTTTCCAAGGTTTCTTTCTGTAGGCTAGGGTAATTTCCATTCATACATGCACAAATCAATGCCGAGGAGACTGCTCTGCAGATCTCTGGAAACTTTTTTCTAGGCATCTTTCTTCCCTTACTTCAATGCTAGGTCTACTGAACATGAATATATATATATATATATATATATATATATATATATATATACACACACACACACACACACACACATATATATGTATACATATTCACATTTTCTATTGTAATTTCTCTTTATGTCTCTCACATCTTCTCACCAAGTAGTTATAGTTGGTATGCTGCTGTCACCCTCAAATGCACATCATGTAGTTGTATCTCTTAAATTATAACACATTATAATAATCAGTTAAAACTTCTCCAGTTTTATTTGGTTACGTTAATGACTCACATTATTTCAATATTTAATGTACTGCTAAGTGTTTTATGTGGGCTTTGAGGCTGTGTGTAATTATTACTTGCCTATCTCTTAAGTCTCATTTTTTAAACCACTTGCCCAGGTTCATTTTCTACACTGGAGCCATATTAGCCTTTGACTAGTATCTCTTCAAAAGGATCATTTTACTTCTCTAATTCCTTGCCTTATTAAAATTTGCCCAACCTTAAATACTCGGTTTAAGCTACCTCTACTGTCCCAAGGAAAAATATCTCTCATCTCTCAACTCCAGGATAGGTAATTTTGTTGTATATCTTTTAGTGTTATAACATTTTTCAGAGAAGTTGCATAAGTATTTAATCATTAATTTATTTTTGTAATTAGGTGTTTACTGTTAGGCTTCTCAGTTGGCCAAAAATCTGCATAACAGCAGAGTCTATGTTTATTTATGCTCATCATTTTACTTATAAAAATTAGAAAAATTACAGGGACACAATGAGGTTCAATTAATATTTTAAAATATTAATAAACTAAATGTAATGTCAGAGAGGCATTTTCCTATATAAATAGCTGCTTTAAAAATTTCTTGGTTCTGAGGCTTCCAAAGGAGCCTAAAATTGTCACACTTCTACAGAGAACTCAAAAAATACAAGAAAATCATCCTTAAGCTTATTAACAAGTAAAGTTGAAAGGAAGATGAGCCACCAATGTCTAAGAATTTCTCAATGGAACTTCTGGAACTATGTCTTTGTAATGTCAGCATTAGATGGTTAGGTGACTCAAAGAATATAATTTCATATTAAAATGCTTAGCAATATCTGCAATCTTTAAATAACTAAGATTGATGTATGTTTTAGACTACACAAGTCCTTACCAAGTTGTATTAAAACACAATTTAAGACTTTCAAAAATATTAAAAGAGATAAAATATCTGATAAAATGTCTTAGTATAGGACTTATTTGTAATCATTTTTTAATTCATTATTGTCATGGTGAAGATACTCTGTATTAATCATGAATATTTGGGTGGTATATACTTACAGGCCAAAGCTGTTCAGAGATTTAATTCCATCGCCATGGGCCCAACTACCCCATCCTCATTTCTCTTATTTTCCTTATTTTTACTTTCTTCTCAAGCAGACTCTCCCATAAGGTGTCAAAATAATTGCTGAATGCCCCTGGTTATCCAGACACTGGACAAAGACTCACTTTCTTAAAGGTTCTAGGAAAAATTCTAAAGTGTATTTCCATTAGGCCATTAAATATCTAGTCACTCAAGACAGTGTAATGAGTTGCTCTCATTTTCCAAGCCTGGCTCATAAACTTATGCACGGAGAAAGAGTGGGGTTAGCCCTACTTGAACCATATGAGAGGAGTGGTAAAAAGGTCAATTCAATAAAAAAAAAAAGAATTCCACTTGAAGAAGTGGGAATAGATGCTGGGAATTAAAAAATATGCTAAATATTCACTAAACACAATAGTAAGTATTATCCATTAGTTTTCAGGAGATTTCATCACATGTAGTAGAATGTTAAATATGTCAATTTACATCCCATGTTAAATATGAATGGTTCTATCTACAACATGAAAAATCTTCATTGGTGTCTATCCTTTACCCAGAAAATAAAATATTTATGCTGAATTTTATATAAGGTAATTCATAACCTGGCCTTCTCTACCTTTCTTTGCTTGTCTGCCATCACTCTTACAAATTTGTACTCCTTAAGTACATTTTTTACATATTATGTAATCACATCCTATCCATCTCTAAGGTTTCAGAAACTCCATACGAACCTGAGGGCCTCTTGAAGATATGGGCCTAATCTTCATAAAAAGAGCCTAATAAATAGATGACTGATATAACACGAATTCTTACATTTATATTGATATTTGAATTTATTCAAAGTCATTCTCTATGCCTATTTGCATGGCATAAAACAAAATATGTGCTTATCTGATTTAAGAAAACATTCTAGGAAAGTTAGGTATATTTTGTATCTATTATACAGTGGGATAGTGGAGAAAAAAGGCAGAGAGGGAAAAATCAATTCGAAGAGCATCTTGGGCAGCAGGTTTGTCTGGTGTGAAGGTACGGAGGTGTAAGAGGAGTTAGTAATTCTAACAATAAGTACTTTACAATGTTCAGTGTTTGGAAAGTTCAAGGAGATGAGAGCAGGGGGGAAATGACCAGAACCCAAGAGGCATTGCATTTTATGTAGAATTTAGTGTTCATTCTGTAGGTATGTAATGCCTTTAACATTTATTCTATAAACACTATATTTCTTTTCAAATACTCTTTATTAAGAAAGTGTAAATACTATTACACAACTAAGGAGAGTGAATTAACATTATAAATATCAACACAGCAATTTCAAGTAATTCCTCGTTATGGGTATTATTTCCTAAACATAGCTCTTCATTAATACCTTAGAAAGTAGGTTTCTACAAATGAATATTGAGAGAATATTTTCAACATATAGCTATAAACACATTATGTTTTATAATTATAGCTAGTTTTCATTTAATCCATGTTACTCAAATACAATTTTGTGAATTATATGCCACAATAATTCTATATGCATTCTTTGAAAAGTCAAGTGTGTGCTGGTTGCATTCTGGAAAACCGGTCAAATATTTATAATTAAGAAGTTAATAAACTAAGAAAATGACGAGGCCGGGCGCGGTGGCTCACGCCTGTAATCCCAGCACTTTGGGAGGCCCAGGCGGGCGGATCACGAGGTCAGGAGATGGAGACCATCCTGGCTAACACGGTGAAACCCCGTCTCTACTAAAAATACAAAAAATTAGCCGGGGTGGTGGCAGGCGCCTGTAGCCTGTAGTCCCAGCCACTCGGGAGGCTGAGGCAGGAGAATGGCGTGAACCCAGGAGGCAGAGCTTGCAGTGAGCCGAGATCGCGCCACTGCGTTCCAGCCTGGGCGACAGAGCAAGGCTCCGTCTCAAAAAAAAAAAAAAAAAGAAAGAAAGAAAGAAAGAAAGAAAATGACAAAATGTCCAAAATTCAACCTATGATGTACCTACATTTCAATGATTAGATAAACTTAAGCTCATCGTCTTAGAAACACATATGAACTCATGGGACATAATAGCTGAAATAATCTATGCTCATAAAATTTTAGTACAAAAAGGAAACTCAGCTTTAACTCTAAAAATAACTGAAGAAATATATAAATATCTAAAGTTAGACAATGGTAAGATTAGCTGGAAAATAATCTTATTTATTATGGTTAATTTACAAAGTGGTGTTATTTAGGAGAATATTTATCTTTCTCTAAGTGTTATTTTGCTTTATGATGTTTCAGGAATCAATTTTATGATTGAAAGATGAGCACTAAATTACTATCATTTACACATAGCTTTTATTACTTGCTTGTAGCACCCAGCATAGTGCCCAACATATTCTAGGATCTCACTGAATTTTTTTTTGATACAATTCTGTAAATTTTTTTTTGAGACGGTGTCTTGCTCTGTCGCCCAGACTGGAGTGCAGTGGCACCATCTCGGCTCACTGCAAGCTTCGCCTCCTGGGTTCAGGCCATTCTCCTGCCTCAGCCTCCCAAGTAGCTGGGACTACAGGCGCCCGCCACCATGCCCGGCTAATTTTTTGTATTTTTAGTAGAGATCAATTTTGTATTTTTTTAAAATTACTTTTTGTTAATCACAGTAATATATACATGTGTTTGAAAACTGCAGGCACATAACTGGCCTAAATATTATTTGATCCACTGATCATACTTGGTGAACATTATACAATTATATATTATACATTACACAATTACAACATTCAATTGTGAAATTATACAATTGTGAAGTTTTATAATTTTCCAAATACATCTTCATCCCAGCAAAAATTCCTGATTCTCTGGACTCAGAATGCTTGATTTAATCCAGGGTCTTCATTTCAGAGATAAAATGATGAGTCTAACAGTTGATAAAATGCTTGTATAATTAGTATTAAGATCTCCTAATTCTGGTCCATTGTCATTGTGTTACATCATGAGTCAATACTTTTATTTGGCAAATATTTAGAAGCATAACCTTTATTAAGCTTGATTATTAGAATTGAGTATCCCAGTTTGGATTTATCAATCAAAGGGAAAATTCATCAGTTTGAGTATAAGTGTAGGGAAACATGGGAAACAAAGTTGCTGAATCAAGCTCAGGAGTTCAAGACCAGCCTGGGCAACATGTTGAGACCCCTGTCTTTACTAAAAATACAACAACAACAACAACAATAAAAAATAGCTGGGCATGATGATCACTTAAGCCGTGTGGGCTGCGTTGCAGTGAGCCAAGTTCGCACCAAAGCACTCCAGCCTGGGTGACAGAGCGGGACTCTGTCTCAAAAAACAAAGAAAAGAATAATGGTATTTTTCCAGTCATCCATTATCAAGTACCTACTATGTGTTAGGTACTGTTCCAGAGACAGTGAATATAGCTGTTAACTTAATCTCTGCCCTCAATAAGCTAGATAGGTAAGACGGACAATAAACACATATTAGTTTATCAGACGGTAATAAGTGCCACAGAAAAAATTAATGGTGAAAAGTGGGAAACTGATTATGATGATAATATTCATACAATTTTAATTAGGTAGATCAGTAAAGACTTTTCTAAAACTTGATATTTAAATAAAGACTTGAGTTAGGTGGGAAAACAAGTCATGAGGCTATCTGGGGAAAGAGTATTCTAGAGAGAATATCAAGAGCAAATGCCTTAAAGCAGAAAATGAAACCAAAGGGGCAATGTGGCCATAGTAGACTAAGGAAAAAAGATATACGAGATGGGGTCAGAGGGTTAACATGGAGCCAGACCCTTTGGCTACTACACCATCTTTTACTGTGATTTTACTCTGAAAAGGACAAGAAGACATTGGAGGGTTTTTGGCAGAGGGTTGACATAGTTTGATGGACATTTTTAATGGAATTTCTGTTTGTGCTGTGCTGAAAATAGATTTAAGAGAGTAGGATAGGCTGGGCGCAGTAGCTCACGCCTGTAATCCCAGCACTTTGGAAGGCCGAGGCGGGTAGATCACCTGAGGTCAGCAGTTCGAGACAAGCCTGGCCAACATGGTGAAACCTCTTCTCTACTAACAATACAAAAATTAGCCAGGTGTGGTGGCATGCTCCTGTAATCCCAGCTACTTGGGGGCTGAGGCAGGCCAATCGCTTGAACCCGGGAGGTGGAGATTGCAGTGAGCTGAGATTGCACCACTGCAGTCCAGCCTGGGCCACAGAGCAAGATTCCATCTCAAAAAAAAAAAAAAAAAAGAGAGAGAGTAGGTTGGAAACAGGAGAACAGTTAATAGGCAGTGCTATAATCCTTCTTAAACAACTGCACAGTGAAGGATGATGGTAGTTCCTACAGGTAATCAGAGAAATAGGTAACAAGTGTTGGGATTGTCGGTAAGTGTTCTATAAATATTGTCATCATGCACTGCTTTCCGTACAAAAATATTTACATTTTTTAAAACAATAATATCTGAGAATATAAACTGTCAAGGTGATTACTCATTATATTAAATGCAACAAATTTTAAAGATTTTCAATACAAATGTGAATGTGCTTACTTTCATAGTGTAAATTAATTGCAAAGCAAAATGTCTCATACTATTACTTTATGTGTCTATGGATACCATATGAGTATATTTTCATATTAACATCTTAGTAATTTATGCATATTTTTCTTAATTATTCAGAATTATTTCTATCTCTGTCTTCTTGGTCATGTACACAGAGTAAGCCCTCCAGTTAGAATGAAAATGCAGGAAATTCTTTTATTACATTTTAATATTAGCATAAATTTATATGAAATGAGGACTATTAACTGAAACAGAACATTTTTATAACAAACAAAAATCACTTTGTTTTAATAAAATGATATTCTGAGAAATATTCAAGGAATACTACATATAAACATGTGTTTCGTTGGTCCATTCATGACTCCATACCCACAATTTAGAAACCTAACTGCTTTGGGTAGAAGGGTGCTCTTGTACTACTGTGAGAATTAAACCAAGACCAGGTCTTTAGATCAAAGCAAGTTTCCCTAGCTCCTCAACCTAACAGCAGTCTAGACCTGCCTTCTCAGTAACAGAAACACCACATTTTCATCCCAGTGAAAATAGGATGAATTTACAGTTTTTATTATATCCAGTTAATGATTCTCTGATTGTTGTATGCCAGACTGAGATTCTCATTAACTTACATCTGGTTCAGGATGCTCTGGTATTTTAAACACATCCAAAACAATACAGAGACAGCATTTTACAGCCTAAAAGATTAGCATGTTCCTTGCTGTGGGAGGTTTTACTTCACCTGAATTCCAGAGAGTATAAAAGGATTCATCTGAAGAATCAGGCCTATCAGATACTAAATTATGTCATTAGAGAGTCAAGATCATGATCAGGCCAGTTGAAAATCCAGGATTACCTCTTCTTGGGTTTGTGGCCAATCAGAGTGGCCCAAGTATTCAATGGCCTGATTGGTGCAAAGAATGATGGACTAAAACATGTTTATGAGAGAGTCTTTGTGACTAAATGAATAAAAAAAACTCAGGAATGCAGAAAGACTGACACCATAACATTAGCTATATCTTTACAAATTGATAGTGTTACATAAATAATTTATCCTCTCAAAAACGCTGATTTTATCATAAAAAGTTTTCATTTATCACATCATAGTACTTAATGTTTGGACAAAATCATATGAATACATACTATTAGTCATAGACAATTTATTAGTAAAGATTTAATTATTGTATTTCTTTTAAGTGCTAAAATATCACCCAATAGATTTTATTCACCTCTTCACTTTCCTTTTATTCAAATATATCTATTAATTAAGATGCTTCTATGTATTCTATTTTTAAGTATTTATTTTATTGGCATAACCAAACCTTTTTCAACCTGAAAATATATTTAATATGTAATTGAAATGAAGAAAACAGAAACTCATAAGATAATGTGCATCTATCTTGTTAGAAAAAGTTGACAGTTTATGGAATAAAACGGTGTTTTAGTGAAAGTGAACATTTATATTGGTGTCAACTGCAGAAGGATTTCAAATAAAATTAATAAAGAAACAAGTATTTGGTGTCGGTTCATTTTAACCCTGTTTGATCTTAACAGGAAATGATAGCTATTAAAATGACGTTAGGTCACAGAATACACTGAAAGTAGAGATCAATGGAGAGCAAACAATGCTACATTTTTAGATCAAGGTTCTAACACTAGGGAATGTCCCAAGATGCATTTCATTTTCAAATAAATTCCTTCTACTTGGAGCCAAAGGTCAGCAAGCTAGCATTAGTTAAAGAGATCTCAGCTGCATGAAAGTTAAATAACAACCAAAAGTCACCCACAGCAGAGCCTCTCTAATCCATAGATGTGTCCCCAAGGGCGGCAGGCCAAAGTAGAAAACAGAGATTTGTTCAAGGTGCCAACAATAATTGCTGTGATCAGCAGGTATCTTGGGCTGAGAGCTCAGGATAAGAAGCTTTTTTTTGTTTGCCTCACAGAAGAAAAAAATCTATTTAAGCACACTTACTTGTTGAACTAAATACATGTAGTTGGAACTGATTAATCTCTATAACACAACACAGCCAATTATAATAATGTTTAGAAATATGACATTTTATAGTAAACATAGGAAACTTTATATTCCTTTAAAATATCTACTGTCATGATGTAATGATCAACCTAATGCATAGAATACCTTTTAGTTTTTTTTTTAAGTGAAGTCTTTCTGTGAAAAGCTTTTTCATCCTGTTGAAAATATCAATATTACAAGCCAGAGTTGTTTCTTTCAGATAAATAAATATTGATTTTCCTCCTCTATTTTTTACCAATGACAGGCAACTGCCTTCATTGCTCTGAATATTTTATTGTTTTAGAATTGACAAATTCCATTAGCATTGAATTTTTATTGTTTCATTGTTCCCACTTTTAAAAAAGGCGTTTGTGTTATTTTATGTCTGTGTGGTAGATAAGACAGAAAAGTGAGACTGAAATTAATGTAGCACTCACTCCCTATACCATAGTTTCCTTGTCGAATATGATTTATCTAAGTTTGACCTATCACTGACTTTGCAAGAATTTATTAAAAACTAAGCTGTTTCCAATTTCATTCTTTTTAGCAAATTAGACAACAAAGTTATGTACATTAATGCAACAATTAATTGTAACCAAGAGCTGCTCAAAGTATTTCATGTGAATGAATTTAAACATATGTCACTTAATTCCTAGCAATTGTTCTGTGGTGCTCTGTGTAGGCAAGTGTTGTGACTGTACTTAATGTTAACCACCATTGGACAAATTAGCAAACACAGCCTGATATGTGCGCACATTGACTTGATATACTGGGCTTTATTTTCTCATTATCTTTGCATTCAAATCTGACTTATTATACCAGAATAAGTATTAAGACAATATTGATCTAATTCACCAAATTTCAATTCATTTGTATGTCAGATGGATGATTTTAGAAATTCAACCAACAGCAAAGTGACGTAAAGAAATTACCCAAATGCAGAAAAAAAATCAACACATTGTTATAAAAGTATTTTTTAAATCTTGAGTTCAAAAAATTCTAAAAGAAAGACATAAAAAGAATTGATAAACATATTATACATTTACCTTGTTGTTTGTTGTTAACCTTCTCTAAACATTACTTTACGAACATGCCTCAAAATTCCTCCAATAAAAATGTGTTTCCAAAGACTCGTTTGAAATATTTTAATAGTTAATAATGCTTGGACAATTTTTAAGGCTTCATACTAGATTTCACTCAAGAAGAAAGTAATGCAATACAAACATTTCATTATAATTTGCTTAAAACTTCTTAAGTTATAAAATTTGCTATATAAACACTCGATTGGGGATTTTTTTTCAACTTGTATTACTTTACCAAATTTTAGACTGTACAAGTAATATAAAAATCAGCCAGATTAAGATTTATGTAATCATTCTATTCTACAGCTTTAAAAGTGGTCATGGTGTTCAAAATGGGCTTAATTATAATTCTAATTAAACACACTAATGATCAACATAAATAATTAGACAAGATTGGATTTAGAGGGTAGAAATTCTTAACAATTCTGTGCAGCAGTTAACCTGTATGTACACTGGGGGAATAGAAGAAAGAAAAAAAGTATTTTACAACTTTTTTTCTACAATATGTTGTTATTGAATAACTCCATATGGATATATGTGTAAACAGAATCTTTTCAAGGAAATTAAAACTTTAAATAATTGCTGTGCTAATGCAGAATGAGAACATTTGCCTATGAATATTTCTTTATAATTATTATGCAATTTCAATAAAAATTACCAAATATGTATTCTGGAAAAATTTTAACTTACGATTATTTTATGAAACATTATATAACAGTGAAAAGAAAAATATATTTGAAAATATGAACTAGGCATAAACATCTTAATCTTTTTCTTATAAATATATTTCTACTGTGAATTCATCTACAAGGCAAATAATCAATGATGCTTCTAATCACTTATTAATTTTGACAGCAACATTATCTCTTCATTGGTTTCTTCACCAACTTATATTAATGATCGAATTTTCTAATCTAGAGACTTTCAAACATCCTTAAAGTAAAATATACCCTGTGATTCAGATTCTGAAAGAGTCAATCTATGCAAAACATCCAAAATATTAAATATTAAATGCCAGTTAAAAGAAAGGGGATATAGCTGTATGTATTTATGTTTCTGTGTGTATGTTTAAGATTAGATTAGATGGCTGGTCATGGTGGCTCACACCTGTAATCCTAGCACTTTGGGAGGCTGAGACGGGTGGATTGCCTGAGCTCAGGAGAGACCAGCCTGGGCAACATGGTGAAACCCCGTCTCTACTAAAATACAAAAAAAAAAAAAAAAATTAGCTGGGTGTGGCGGCATGTGCCTGTGGTCCCAGCTACTACTAAAATACAAAAAAAAAAAAAAAAAAAATTAGCTGGGTGTGACAGGATGTGCCTGTAGTCCCAGCTACTCAGGAGGCTGAGGCAGGAGAATTGCTAGAACCTAGGAGGTGGAGGTTGCATTGCGTCACTGCACTCCAGCCTGGGTTACAGAGCGAGACCCCATCTCTGAAAAAAAAAAAAGATTATATATTTTATATATATGAGTATTTATATAGATGTATATATTTTGAGTTTATATAAACACATATAAATCTTTTTAGGATTTTAGTTATGTAAAACTCTGTAATACACTAGCCACTCCTGTCCTATGATGTCTTTTAATTAGTATTGAATTTTGTTTTTTTCTCATATATGTAAACATTCAAATTCAACACTTACATATTTCAGGTGGTTTGAAACTAGATAACTATAATTTTAATCCAATTTTAATATAAATACACATTGATACTTTAATATTTATAGATTCATTAAAAATTTAAATCTATATTCCTATGGCAATCGTAAAAATACCTATTAAACTGGTGAATGTACAACTTTTGCTTTTATTTTCCTAATCATTAAGGATTCAAATGTTTGGAATGATATTAATATTACTATATTTCAAATATTATCTAGTTACTGTAATGTTTAGATTTCAGAGCACTTTTAACTAAAAAACATTAAAATGTACGTAAATTAAGTAGGGCGTATTTTATTTTGTTTGCATTTTACTTATGTTTTAATGAATATTTTGATGTTTATTTGTTTGTTTATTTACTCTCTAAAGCACATCCTTCCAAAATATCTGCATAAGCAAGAAGTCTGGATTACAATTAGTAAACTATTTTATTAAAGCTTCTAAACAAAGTGAAACACTGAATGAAAAGCACATTCAGCAGAAAATAACTTGATAGAAATTTCTAAAATCATAGTTTAGAAAAGAAATATACCTATAAAAATGTTAATTGTGCTCCCAAAATAATATTTGTATTTTTATTTTTAGCTCTCGCAACCCAAATTCAAATCAAATCTTAATCCAAGCAGGTAGTTTCTAGTATTCTAGCATGTTTTTAAAAATCTAATCATTATCTTTCAGCAAGTTATGGAAACAGTAGCCAACTTTTGCTTACCAGGCCTTAAAAATCACATGATCATACTTAACAGCACTTTAATTCCTGGCCTTGTTTGACTTAGATTGTTGCTTTTATTCATATTTGTCTATTTTCTTTGTTTCATATTATTATCAATGGGCATACTGAATAAAACAGCAAAGGCAAATGATATAATAGGTAAACAGAATATACATCTCCCCCACCCCCAACACCTCCCTCCACCGTCAAGCGATTCTCCTGCCTCAGACTCCGGAGTGGCTGGAACTACAGGCCAGTGCCACCACACCCCGGTAATTTTTGTATTTTTAGTAGAGATGGGGTTTCACCATGTTGGCCAGGCTGGTCTCAAACTCTACCGCAAGTGATCCACAGGCTCGGCCTCCCAAAGTGCTGGGATTACAGGCGTGAGCCACCGCACTCGGCCGACTGAGTTATATAAACATAAATGCAAATAGATTCCCCACCCCTTGGAGGAAATAGCATGAGTGTGGGTAACACAGGGAAAAATACTAATTAAATATAAAATGGGCTGTTAGAAGGAAGCTTTGAAAACAATTACAAGATTGTATTTAATTTGTAAAAAGTTTTGTTGCTACTAGAGGATTTGGAAGTGAAAGGTCATCCATTCAATATTATATTGTGATAGAAGCCCTCATTTTTTTTTCAGTAAACAGTGTATTATGGGAGAAGTACAAGGATTAGAGAAAAGTAATTTTAGTAACATAGTTCTGGAATTATACCTGTAGCTATTGGAATTGAGAGGAAATGTGGGATCATATAAATACCATCTGCAACTATCAAATCATTTTCTTTCTAATAAGAGATTAGGTAAGGCATAAAACACACATTCCCATTCCTAAAGGGAGAAATTAGAAAAAAAAATAAAGGGGCATTCATTAATTGTGGATTAAAGAAAATGTGGTACATATATACCTTGGAATTCTATGCAGCTGTATAAAAGAAGAAAATCATGTCTTTTCCAGAAACATGTATGTGTTTATGAATGCAGCTGGAGGCCATTATCCTAAGTGAATTAATGCAGGAACATGAAACCAAATGCCACATGTTCTTACTTACAAGTAGGAGCTAAATATTGGATAGATATGGATATAGAAATGGGAACAATAGACAATGGGGACTACAAAATGAGGAAGGGGGAAAGTGAGTAAGGGTTGAAAAATTTTCTGTAGGATTCCATATTCACTATTTGGGTGATGAGTTTGGCTGAAGCCAAAACCTCAGCATCACGCAATATATCCATGTAACAAACCTGCACATGTACCCCCGAACCTAAAATTAAAAAATAAATCAATAAAAATGTAAAAAGGAAGAAAGAAGATTCAGAATATCCACCATTAAAATAACTTGAATCTTCTTGACATAAAAATTTTAGTCTCTGCAGTAAATGGTAAATGAGATACACATGCACACACACACACATGCACACACACACATACATATATATATTTGTTCAGAAAATTAATAGGAGAGAAAATCATAATGAGAACGAATTTTCTTTGTTAGAGGCCTCTTGATGAGAACATTAACCTTAGTATGCTGTTAGGAAAGAATTCTGATGAAATCCTTAATCACTGAGTATATTTCATATGAAACACTGAGCCCTCAAGATGTCATTGAAAAGGAATAACACTTAAATTGTAATTTAATCACCATCTTTTCAATGTTATTCCATCTCCATAACTTCTACTTTGGGAATCTTTATATAACTCACAAATAGAGATATACCTTGACCTTGCATTATCAATATACTTCATGAATAGAGATTATAAGGTAATGTTATTTAAAATTATCAGAGCCAACATTCTTAGTTTAATATTATTCTGATCATAATTTCAAAAATCTAGTTTTAGCTTGATTTTTAAAATGCCATACACCTGTTTGCAATTAAGTGTCTTTTATAATAATTGTCATTAAATTCATTGTGACTCAAAGAGAAAGGATTTTAAAAACAAACATTTTCTACATTGCTTGGATTCATTGTTTCCAGTGATAACTCTAATAGTTTGTCATATAAAGCATCCTTGCTTCTCTTCAAGTAGTAGTAAAACATAATTGGCAAAATCGCTGTTATATTCAGAGTAAAATCAAGTACACTGTGATTAGACATAATGGTCTTACTATCTGTTACTGGTTGAATTGTGGCCCCTCCACAAAAAAAAAAAATATGTTGGAGTCTTAACTTATTTGGAAATAGGATCACTGTAGATGTAAACAGCTAAGGTGAAGTCATATTGGAGCAGGGTGAGCACTCATCCAATATGATGATTGTCCTTAGGACAAGATGGCCATATGAAGGAAAATACCATGGGATGATGAAGACAGAGATTGGAGTTATGCTGCTGCAAGCCAAGGAATGTTAAAGAATGCTTGAAAAACCACCAGCAACTAGGAATAGCTAGGATAAGAGTCTCCTGTGAGTTTCAGAGGGAACATGACCCTGTAGCACCTTAATTTCAGACCAGCTTCCAGGCTGTGGGACAATACATTTCTGTTGTTTTAAGCCACTCAATTGTGGTACTTTGTTATGTCAGCCGTAGGAAGCTACTAATAGCATTATAGAGAGCACTAGAGTATTGTACCTAAAATCCAACTAGAAATGACTCTTTTTAATTGTATAGAAAAGACAGTGTTTAAAGTGCCTTTTCCAATTCTCAGTTTTGAAACTAATAGCTGTAGAAGAGATGGATATAACCTTAGTTACCATGACAATGTTCACCAAAAATCAGAAGGTAATATTGACAAAAACATGGGATTATATCATACCTTTTTATGGAATATTTAAAATTTTTTTTATTTTAGGATCTATTTCCAGCTTCTTACCATGACTTGTAAGATTGTTCAACTCTTGGACATTTTGGCTGCCTACTTTCTCTTTTTAATATCACCCCACCCCCGATAGTCTCTCCTGCTGAATTTACCGATTCTTTTTCGTCTTCTAGCCTTTAAACATTGTGTTCTCTTTTCCCTCCCTAGTCACTTAGTTTGGACCTTTGCATTTAA
Organism: Pan troglodytes; assembly: GCF_028858775.2. NCBI lineage: Eukaryota > Metazoa > Chordata > Mammalia > Primates > Hominidae > Pan > Pan troglodytes. The sequence continues at coordinate 95,471,973 of NC_072411.2, forward strand.
CAACTCTCTATTTAAATTTCTTTTCCTCAAGAAGGCTTGCTTAACCCCATCTTTCTCCACAATGAAACCAGATTATGTTCTTTTGTTGTATGGCTCTCTTGTAACTCTGTTGTTCTTTTTAAATATTTCTCATCACACTTTCCATAACATATGCATTCCCAAGAAAAGAGAGGTTTTATTTTTATCTTACTCATAACTGAGAATCTAGTACCTTCAAAGTTCTGGGTGAATACAAGGACTCAGTAAATAATTGTCAGTTTAATGAAAACAATGGCCCTAGTAAGAGAGTTTCTTCTAATATCTTTAGGCAAATGTAAAAATCTTTAAATATCTTTTAATAAAAAAAGAGAGACATATGCATGATAACATCAAGTCTGGTATCATAGCAGTATTAACATTTTTATCTATTAACACATTAGTTCTTATAGAAAATTTAAAAAATTTATAATTACATTAAAATTATGTAAATGATATGAATACTAACTCCATGCCATTATATTTTCATTTAAATTTTAAAAATTGCCAGCATTAAAAAAGTAGGATAATTTTGTAAGCCCTTCTATACTAACGTATGCATCAACATTATTTAACATAGGCCACGCTATTCCTGGTATTAATAAACTTGAAAACCGGCCTTTCGTAGGTATGAAACAAATGTTAATATGACTGTAGACACACTTCTGATTTCGACAGTCTCTATGCATCAACTTCTAGAACAAACTGCTAAACATTACAAAATGAACTCAAACGATTAATTAATTTTTAACATTGTTTATACTTTATAATTCTTTAAAATACATTTCAATTATTCTTTTAGTTTGAGAATCAATATTTGTTTGGAGGCTACTCAACATTTCATTAAATTTTATATGGGTTATAATATTCATTCATTTACTTTGAAGCATGTTATCTTACTGATTTTGTAATGCTAAAAGCTGAACCCAGCAAATCAACTAAATCTTGGAGTGCTGCATCATTGTCAAAACTATCCCCTAACTCGTCTTAGGAAAACAAAACTACCCCTAAACATCAGATAAAAATACATATTTAAAACAATTATCAAGAACCTTCTCTATTATTTTTTAAAAAGATAATGAAACTGCTGTTATTTTTTCTTAGGATATAGGTTTATGTAACTTTAGAAGAAATCTAAAAATTGTCTCAAGAATTTTTGAAATTTAAATGATAACTGTTAATACTTAAAAGAACATTTACTTATATAATGCCATCTTATTATAGCATTCTCACAATATATTTAAATCAACAGCTTGGTGTTCAAGATATAATTAGGTCTGGCTTTTGTGATGATGTAATCTTGAATGCCCAACATTCTGTCCTCTATAAATTCTTACTCTGTTTGTTATTCTGGACCTTTTTAACAGGCAAGGAAGCATACTCCTTTCAAAAAACAGTGATATGCATTTAAAATTGGTTCTGCACATAAATGAAATACAGACATGGAGAATATATGAGAAAAATGAAGAAAGCTTTGATTTCCTTCATTTTTTAGTATTTGAAAGACAAAGAGCATAGTAAAACTGTATGGGTGAATATAAAACACACAGTCTTATACCAGAATTCAGAAAACTTTCTTTTCATTCTAATAATTGTCTAAAGCTATTGTAAATGTCCTTTAAAATTTCATAAACATTAAAGAACTCCAGTATATTTCTATGCATTTACAGAAGAACATACCCAAATTAAGAAGGACAAAAGTCAAACCAAACATTTTTCAAATGTATCCAAAGATTTTTTTAGATGGAGTCTGGCTGAGCCTCCCAGGCTGGAGTGCAGTGGCACGATCTTGGCTTACTGCAACCTCCACCCCGCGGGTTCAAGTGATTCTCCTGCCTCAGCCTCCCAAGTAGCTGGGACTATAGGCGCACACCACCATGCCCAGCTAATTTTTGTATTTTTTTTCATTTTTTCAGTAGAGACGGGGTTTCACCATGTTGGCCAGTATGGTCTTGATCTCTCGACCTTGTGATCCACCCGCCTCGGCCTCCCAAAGTGCTGGGATTACAGGCGTGAGCCGCTGCGCCCTGGCCTCCAAAGATTTTTTTACTCATTTTCCAATTTTTATTTTTAGTTATTTTATTGAAAGCATCAGGAACACATATCTGAGCAGTGAATTTTAGAAGAAAGACTAAAAACCTTTCAGTATTAAATTAAACCATCAGAACAAGCTAATATACAACAACTAACCTGACTTTCTGACATAGTCTTTTCTTCTTATGAATAGAATAGGCATAATAGGGCTTGTAACTAACACCTAACAATGACGACAACTTTCAACACAATGGTATCAAGTTCTGGAGGTCCATGGATTACTTTCTTCTTTTCATCTGCAGCTCTTGATAAGGCCATAAAAATATCCCCTATATTTTCTACAAATGTTAACACAAATACAATAAGGCAGAGGTGGGTATTCTATTCTTACTGGAAATGAAACCCGTGCTTCCTCTCCAACATGCTATAGTATGCTGGTTTATGATGAGCAGTTCCTTTAAAAAAGAAAATAAATCATTTTTATGGAAGTTGCCCTCATGCTTATTTCAGATGGCAAATTGCTGAGAAGAACCCCGTGTGCGGTAATACAGTGTGGTTACATGGCTGAAATTGAAGAAAATCTTCCCTCTGCTGGACGGTGAATCACTATAATATGCATTACCATATGCTTCTCCCTATTGTATTTCAGTATCAGGAGATTCGTGCACTCAGTTTGGTGGGTTCATAAACTAAACTCTCACATTAAGGGATCAGAGTTCAAATTATTTGTATATTTTATGTATAAAATAAGTAGATTATTTTTTTGTGCCATTAAGTTGCCTCTTCATTCTCAGTTTCAGGGCATGCTCAGTTCTTTAGATGGAGGAGTTACCAACATTCAAGTATAACTAAAACTTATCGATTTGAAATTTTCAGTCACATTTGTGTATTTGGGAATTTATACTAATGATATTGAGAAAAATGAAGCTTGAAAATAAAAGAAGACTTTGTTTTAAAAGGAATTCTTGTGGTCATAAAATAGCTCTGGAAAATAGCATTTAAATAAGATACACTTGAATACATGGGTGAGAAGTAAGTAGACTAAATTTTGTGTTAATTTAAATTTAGAGATAAACGCTTAGGAAATGTTTGAGAATCTGTGTAACACAAGTTACTCAAGAATACCTTCCAACATTTGCTGATCATAAAATGTGGATACTGATACTATGATAAGATTGTATATGCGTAAATATCCTTGAAAGTAACAAAAATATTACTTCAGTATGATGTCTTTAACACTGTTTCCAGGAGAAATTCGTTGTTATATATTTCTTAATATAAAAAGAGTACTTACGCTAGGGAGGATGAAATGAAGACAAGGAAAAAACATAGGTAATTTTCTTAAAAATAATATCCGTTCTATAATAGTTATGATGTTGAATAGAGGAGACTGATAGTATTCAAAGCTAATGTCATGAATCCTAAAAATCTATGAAAATCAATTTTCTAGATTCTGTCTACTATAAAAGATGCTTTCCACATTTCAGCAGTTATAATCTATAGTACTTTATTGGTGAAGAAAATGGATTATAAGGGATATAAATAAAAAGAAACCATTCATTTTCACAGAGTGGGCTACACTGAGTTTATTTTTATTTTTTATACATGAACAAATATACTTAAAATTAACCTGTAAATACTTAGCAGGTTACTTTAAGAAAAGGCTAAAGAATACTTACGCAATTTCCAATTAATTTGAAAATGAAAGACAAAGCATAAATAAAAATAGCAATTCAGGGTAATACATTATTAGGGTCAAGGAAATAATTGTGATAAGGGCAAAACTTTTTCAAAAAATGGCAAATCACTCTTGGCTAAACAGTTGAAGATACAGAGAAATGATCAAAAATTCATACATACTTGACCCTGAAGACTAGAAAGCATTTGGATAAAAGGAAATATAAGAGAAGTAAGAATTACTTGAGCCTAGTTTACATTGAAATAGCTCAATAAGATAATTTTTAAGAGTTCAGATCAAATAATGAAGATGTAATCACTTAGCATTTGTGACAGGCTAAATAATTGCCCCAAAAGATGTCCAAAGGGCCATGAGCCAAAAATGCAGGTGGCCTCTAGAAACTAAAAAAAAAAAGAGAGAGAGAGAGAGAGAAAGTGGATTATTTCTTCAGAGCCACCAGAAGGAGCTAGTTCTAGTAACAACTTGATGTTAGTTGAGGCCAGTTTTAGAAAGCTGACTTCCAGAATTCGGAGATAAATTTGTGTTGTTTTAAGCTACTCAGTTTGTGGTAATTTGTTGTAGCAGAAATAAGAAACTAATAGAGCATCATTCACTCTCACCCAGCCTGGATTCCTAGATGTTCTGGGCCATAAGCGTGAAATGAAAGCTTTGAGAAAAAAAAGGAATTACGGAAAGTGGCAAATGCTGATAGAAAGGACTGATAACGGAGAAGATAAAAAATACAATTAATCTCTTACCCGAAAATTAACTAAAATCAATTAATTAATTAATAGATGATTTTGCATTGGAGTCTTTCATTTTGTAATATTTTAGTTCTGGCCACTTTTTACTCTGTAACATCTCTCATCTCTTTATACTCACACACACGTGTGCTTGCACACTTTTTGTCTGTATTGTTATCTTCTTTAAACTATGTACTTCTTCATTATATTAATTATCCTGAATCATATTTTGCATTTTTGTTGTGTTTGTTTTGTACATAGAGATACTGAATTAAAGAAGGATTCAAATTTTATTCCATAGGTCATAAAGTTGAGGTTTAGCTGCTTAGTAAATACGTGGATAAGCCAAATAACCAGATTAGAATGAATTTGGCTAGAATGTTATATATCTCCACTGATCTAAAAAGAAGCCAGGGATTTATGTAGAAAAAACTGCTACAACCTGTCTTAGACATGTGGCTATATCATTTAGGAAATCTTCTGTTAGAGGTGTCAAAAAAAATCCAAACTGCCTTAAACAATATCAACAAATTATTGGTGTACATATCTGAACAGTATGGAAGAGTGTGGGTGGCATGCAAGGATTCATTTGGTCACTCTCTTTCTCTCTATGCATTACGTAGGGTGTATGCTTCATTTTAAGGCTACCTCTATTTTTTATTGGAAGTTAGGGTTAAATGTTAGGCCAGTATCTTTCTAGGGCTATATGCTTTTTCTGTTTTTATTTAAACAGCTGTAAGAGATAAATTCTTTCTTCATGGATTTTCAGAGGCAGGCAGAGACAGAGATATTTCCTTCCAAGAAGCTTTCAGTCATTGTCTCCTCACATAGGATTAGACCCTCAATTAACACCATGACTAGTAAGTATGTGTGACCTGCTGTTTAACTTGAGTAAAACTGGGGTCATACTGGAGCTAGAATTGGGGTAAACTTTCCTCTTAAGCAAATGGGCTGCATTTGGACATCCAATGGTGTGATGGAGGCAGCTCCTACCAGCTTGCAGGAGCTAAGCAGTCAGGAAATTTGCCAAACAGTTGAAATCAGCCACGTTGTGAACACTTACAACATGAAAATCAGCAAATATTATAAATCAGATTATCCTCCGTATCCCCTCAGTAGACTTAGTTTACCAGGACATTGCTAGTTGAAATCTACCAACATGTAAATAATAAACATATTGTGGTGTACTTGTATACTGGAATATGACACCGTAGTAAAACAGGAATTATCAATAAATTTAATGATATGGGTAAATTTCAAAGTAAATATACAAGTGAAAGAAACCTGACTCTCCTTTTGAAAAAATGTGTAGACACTGTAAGATTCCATTTATAAAAAATTGGAGAAAAATACAAAATTACCCACAGTGATACAAACCAGATCAATACTTATCTTAGACTATAAGGTAAGTTTTCTGCTAATTAACATGTACATCACCCCTAAAAGATTTATTGTAATTCCTTCACTGATCCTGCGGCCAGAGAGTGGGGGAATTACAATAAATCTTTTAGGGGTTGATGTGCTTATTAATTATCTTGATTGTGGTGATAGTTTTATGGGTATTTACATATTCAGACTAGTCAAATTATACATTATGAGTCTGAAAATTTTATCACATAACAAATATACCTCAATGGAGATATGCTTTAAAAAAATAATAATTAAACAATAAAAGAAAAAGAACTCACTAAGAAAATGAAGCAGCAAGACGTAGACTGGAATAAAATAATTACAAATAATACTCTGGACTTGTATCCAGAATATATAAATAGATTTTTAAACTCAATGGTGGGACCAAAAAATCTAATTTTAGAATAGTCTAAATGTTTTAGTGCACATTTCACTAAAGAAATTATGAGTGGCTAAGAAGCACATGAAAAGATTCTCAACATCATTAGTCATTAGGAGAATTAAAACTAAACAACAAAGAGCTACCACTACAAACTGATTAAAATTGTTTAAATAAAAAAGGCCAGTTGTATTAATTTGTTAGGGCTGATGTAACAATATGCCTACCAAAAACTGAATGGCTTAAATTATTGTCTAAGAGTTTTGGAGACTGTAAGTCTGAAATCAAGGTGTCATCAGTGTTGGTTTGTTCTGAGAGCTGTGAAGAACAGATCTTTTCCAGGCCTTTCTGCATTTATCTTCACATGGCCATGGTGTGCTGCCTTCTCATGTCTCCCGTGTGTTCAAATTTTCCCGTTTTGTAAAGACCACAGTCATATTGGGTTAGGCTCACCCTAGTCATCATATTTTAACTTGGTTATCTCTGTAAAGACTGTGATTCTGTCTCCAGCTTCCTTCTGCCTGTCTCCAGCTTCCTTCTGCCTTTCTCCCCCTTCCATCTTTGCCAAAAAAAAAAAAAAAAAAAAAAAAAAAAAGACTGTCTGTAAATACCATCACATTCTGAGGCACTGGGTGTTAGTACTCCAACGTATCTTTTTTTGAGGAAGACATAATTTAACCTATAACACCAATAGTAATAAATTTTGGTGTGGATGTGGACAATCTTGAACACTAACATATTCTGGGTTAGAATGTAAATGGTACATTTATTTGGAAAAATGTTTTGTAAATTTCTTGAAAATTTAAATATAATTTTGCTTTACTACCCAGCAATTTTATTCCTAGGAATCTACCCAAGATAAGTGAAAACCTATATCCACACAAAAACTGAACATGAATATTTATAGCAGTACTCTTCAAATGTACATATATTTCCATAGCAGCCAAACTGGACACTATTCAAAAGTTCAACCACACGGGGTATTTCCATAAAGTGAAATATTATTCAGCAAAAAAAACCCCACAAAGTAATATGGAGAAACAATGAAAATCACATGAAATGAGATGTCAAACAGAAAATATGTAATTTCATCTATATTTAATTTCCAAACAAAAAATATGTAATTTCATCATCTATATTTAATTTCCAAAAGGAAAACAATTTTATAGAAACCAAAAGCAGACCAGTGGTTTCCTGAGGCAGGGTAGCAGTAGGAATTGACTTCAAACAGACAAAAGTAACCACCTGGGATGATGGAGATGTTTAAACCAGATTGTGATAATGGTTTCATATTTCCTAAAAAAATTAATAAACTATACAAGCAAGATGAGTAGATTTTACTTATATTTAAGAATAGCCACATAAAACTTCCAGAAACTAGTCTATTTTAGTACTCCAGACAAGAAAACAAAAATGAAAATTGCTCGGACTAGAGTATTAACAGGACGGATATAAAGAAGTGCATAGCTTTGAAATGCATTCTGGAGATAAAATAAGTAGAGCTTGCTGAAAGTAAACATTGGAGGGTGAGGACATAAGTGACATATAAGCTCCTGACTTGAGTAAATGGATGGATTGTGACCACTTTTCAGATATGAGAAATAATTATGAAGGAACAAATTTGGAGAAAAAAATTAAGAGTGCAGTGGCATGTCTAACTTTGATGAGATACCTGTGAGACAACCGAGTGAAGATGTGAAGTAGGCAGCTGTGTATATGTCTGGAACTGAGTTTAAATGTCGTGGCTGGAAATATATATTTGTGATACATCGGTATTTAGGTTGTATTTAAAGACATGGAAAAAGAAAAAAAAATACTTGAAGAGACAGTATAGAAACAAAAGAAAAAGGCACCCAGGAAAGAGACTGAAGGAACTCTTAGTACAAAAGAGGAGATGGTAAAAGGAATCTGTGATGAGCATCTACTCAAATATCAAGTGTAGAAATATAGAGAAAAAGACATAGAGTGAGAGACACAGAGATTTAGAAACAAAGGAAGAGATAGAGTACGTAATAGAAATAATAATAGAGAAATGAGCAAGAACAAAATTTACCTGAGGGACTATGGGTAGGTAATTGTGTAAGAGCAAAGTGCTCATGCTGATAATTAGTGGTAAATATTTTAGGAAAAGTAATTTTCAGTGGTATACCTTGAATGTTATATAAATAATGTGAGCTTTTTCTCTGCAAAATTGAATTATTTAAGCATTTGTGAGTAAAGAAATTCTATGCTGAGAATGGTGATTTAAGAAAATAAATTCAATAGAATAATTTAGGGGATTGGGCCTTTACAAAAATCTGTTATGTATTTAGTAAGATCAAATAACTCAGGAAGATTATTCATACAAGTTTAATCATTGCACACAGAATTCACTTGATAAAATCCTGTTCTTCAAGCTTGGTATGGCACAGCAGCATTCTCCTTGTGTGTGACAAAATATAAAACCATATTTCTGCTGTGAGAAATATGCATTTTTTATCTGTGGAAAATGTAGATATAAGTTTTAATGAAGTTACACTTCTATAGAGCCTCTACCATATCATATGGTAGAGACCAAGTGCATATATAGTCAATGCTTGAAATCCAATTATATGTAAATCATCACCACCAAACACTATCCATCTAATCTTGACAAGCCTTACAATTAGAAGGAAAAAGCTCTATCCATCTGTAGCTTACTTTTCGTTGAGAAGTAAAAATAACTCTAAAGTGTCTTGGCCATGACAGCCACATATATAAAGCAACATTCCCTTCTTCCTGAAAGTCTTTGTTTCTGTGGATTAAAAAGTCCTATTTCCCTTAAGTATTTGTTATATCGTAATCACTGTCTTCTTTGCTCCATTCTGAAAACTAAATAAACTTCATTTTTTAATTGATTCATGCCACTTACATTCTCAGTTTTCTCACAAACCAAATAAGTAAGCTGGATGGATTGGTGGTTTTAAAACTTTATTCAACAGCTTTTCAACAAATATGGCGTTTAAATATACCAATCATTTGAAAGTAACGCTGCTTTAAATGGGGTACAAGTCCCGCAATTACTCCCTATGGCATCTCTCAAGAATCTTGAGATTCCAATAACCATAGCTTGAAAATCACTTCGACTACATAATTACAAAGTTAATTTTGTCTCAATATTATGTTTTTAATAATTATCTTTATTTCACAATTATTGGACATTCTGAACCAGACGAATGCCATTCCTTGCCTTGTCCTTTGATTTTTAAAACATAAATGATTACTTGTGCCAATAGGAGGCAGAGAAGCAATGTGTTTGCAAAAGAAAGAATTTTATGAGATCCCACCGACCTGGTTGTAGACAGGGTTGGATAGCACAGAAATAGGAAGAAATCAATGTCAAGAGGCTCAAGGGATTGCACTTAGGTAGCCACAAAAAAAACAAACATTTGTGGTGAAGTTGAGTGTATCTAAGCAGAAAGAGTCAGAGATAATTGCCTATGTCTTAAAAAAATATCCTTCTGTTCCAGGAGCATCTTCTAGAGCACATATGCAATAATTTTCTACAGACTATGCATAGGAGCACAATTACACAACAGTTGAGTATGTGAATTTTCTATTTTACAGGGTAAATTATTTTCCAAATTAGCTGATCTGGTTTATATTCTGATTAAAAAAGGATACTAGCATTTTTTAACATACTTGCCAAATTTGTATAATTGTCATAATGTACAATTGACCCTTGAATACCATAGGGGTTGGTAGAATCAATTCCTTGAGTGGTTTAAAATCTGTGTGTAATTTTTGACTCCATCAAAACTTAACTACTAATAGCCTACTATTGAGCAAAAGCCTGACTGCTAAAATAGTCAATTAACACATATTTTGTATGTTATATATGTTATATATATTACATACTGTATTCTTACAATGAAATAAGCTAGAGAAAAGAAAATGTTATTATTAAAATAAAAACGGAATAAAAATTTATTTACTATTTATTAAGTGGCAGTGGATTATAAGAAAGGTCTTCATCCTTGTGGTCTTCATGTTGAGTAGGCTGAGGAGGAGGAAGAAGAAGAAAGATTGGTCTTGTTGTCTCAGGGGTGGCAGAGGCAAAAGAAAATCCATGTATAAATGGATCACACAGCTCAAGCCTGTGTTGTTCAAAGGCTTTAACTGTAATTTATTTTCAAATGTGTGAGTGCAATATGGTAACATAGGGTTGAAATTTTTTTTCTAGTTTTTCAACTCTGATTACTAATGAAACTCAAAATATTTAAATATATTTATGGTCATACAAAGTTTTTTCCTATGATTTACCTATTCATTGGTTTTACCCACATTCTATTTAATTAGAATGTTTGTAACACAAAGATGCTTTAGATGATGGATACGTCATTTACCTTGTGATTATTATGCATTCCATGACTGTATCAAAATATTTCATGTACCCCATGAATATATATACTATGTACCCAAAAAATTAAAAATTAAAAAGGTAATTTGTTTTATTTGTTATTGAAATACAAAGTTTTATTTTTGCCACTGATATTAATTTTTTCCTTTAAAATTTTATTTTATAGATTTAGGGAGTTCAAGTACAGTTTTATTACATGGGTAAATGACTTAATGGTGAAGTCTGAACTTTTAGTGTAGCCATCACCCAAATAGTGTGCATTGTACCCATTAAGTAATTTCTCATCCCTCACCCCCTTCTCACCCTCACACTCCTCTGAGCCTCCAGTGTCTATTATTCCACTCCATATGTCCATGTGTACACATTATTTAGCTCCCACTTATAAGTGAGAACATACATTATTTATTTTCTGTTTCTAAGTTGTTTCACTTATGATAATGGCCTCCATTTCCATTCATGTCTCTGCAAAAAACATGATTTCATTCTTTTTTATGGCTGAGAAGTATATATTGTATATATAAAATCACATTTTCTTTGTCCAGTCATCAACTTAGGTTGATTCCATACCTTTGCTATTGTGAATACAGCTATGATAAACATACAATTGCAGGTATCTTTTTTGATACGATTTCTTTTCCTTTGGGTAGACACCTTGAGATTGCTAGATCAAATGGTAGTTCTATTTTTTGTTCTTTGAGAAATCTCCATACTGTTTTTCATAGATGTTGTACTAATTAACATTCCCACCAATAGTGTATAAACATTCCTTTTTCTCTGCATCCTCACCGACATCAGTTACTTTTTGACTTTTTATTTATAGCCATTCTGACTGGCATAAGATGGTATCTCATTGATTTTTATTTACATTTCTCTGATGATTAGTGATGTTAAGCATTTCTTCATGTGCTTGTTGACCATTTGCATGTCTTCTGAAAAACATCTATTCATGTCCCTTGCCCCCCTTTTAATGAGGCAACTTTTGTTGTTGTGTTTTTGTTGAGTTGTTTGAGTTCCCTGTAGATTCTGGATATTAGTCTTTTGTTGGATGCATAGTTTACAAACATTTTCTCCCAATCTTCAGGTTGTCTGTTCACTCTGTTAATTATTTCTTTTTCTGTGCAGAAGCTGTTTAGTTACTAAGTAAGTCTCATTTGTCTAATTTTGTTTTTGTTGCATTTCCTTTTGAGGTCTTAGTCATGAATTGTTTGCCTACGTCAATGTCCAGAAAAGAGTTCCCTCAGTTTTCTTCTGGTGTTTTTGTAGTTTCAGATCTCACACTTAAGTCTTGAATTCATCTTAAGCTAGTTTTTGTTTATGGTGAGAAGAGTCCAGTTTCATTCATCTGCATATGACGAACTGATTTTCTCAGCACCATTTATTGAATAGGGGGTCCTTTCCCCAGTATAGGTTGGCATTCTCTATTCTGTTCCATTAATGTATGTATCATTTTTATGCCTGTACTATGCTGTTCCGGTTATTATAGACTTGTAATCTAACTTGAATTTGGATAATGTGATGCCGAGATCAGCTCAGTCGGGTTCGGTCAGGGAGACCCTAACCCAGCGGTGCTAGAGGAATTAAAGACACACACACAGAAATATAGAGGTGTGAAGTGGGAAATCAGGGGTCTCACAGCCTTCAGAGCTGACAGCCTCGAACAGAGATTTACCCACATATTTATTAACAGCAAGCCAGTGATAAGCATTGTTTCTATAGATTATAGATTAACTAAAAGTATTCCTTACGGGAAACAAAGGGATGGGCTGAAATAATGGAATGGGTTTGGCTTGTTATCTGCAGCAGGAGCATGTCCTTAAGGCACAGATTGCTCCTGCTATTGCTTGTGGTTTCAGAACGCCTTTAAGTGGTTTTCCTTGCTGGGTGGGCCAGGTGTTCCTTGCCCTCATTCCGGTAAACCCACAACCTTCCAGCGTGGGTGTCATGGCCATCATGAACATGTCACAGTGCTGCAGAGATTTTGTTTATGGCCAGTTTTGGGGCCAGTTTATGGCCAGATTTTGGGGGGGCCTGTTCCCAACAATGTGATGCCTCAAGCTTTGTTTTTTGGTGAGAATTGCTTTGGCTAACAGGGTTCTTTTTTGCTTTCATGTAAATTTTATGATTGTTTTTACTAATTTTGTGAAAAAATAACATTAGTATTTTGATAGGAGTTACATTAAAACTGTAGATTGCTTTGGGCTGTATGGTCCTTTTAATGATATTGATATCAATACTATCTACAGTTTTGTGCAGTAATTATCTTCTCAAAATTTGTGGCTAGCCTTTTCACTATATAAATATTTTTAATTTTATAATAATCACATTTTAAAATAATATCCTTAATGATTTTATCTTTCTTGTTTTGTTTTAAAAATACATTCATACACTGAGGTCATAAGCATAGACCTTTATGCGTTCTGAAAATTTTAAAGGATTGTATTATTGCATCTAATACACACAAAGTTTTACTATAAAATCCAGTTTGAATAAAAATATGCGTTTCTTTTCTCCAGAAGGAAATAATGTCCTAGGTTAATTAATTTAAGAATGTATATATTCCCCAATGATTTGCTTTGGTAGCTCTCTCATAAGTCATATATATATGTCATATATGTATATGTCTATATATGTCATATATGTCAAATATATATCTATTCGTGCATTTATCTTATCTTTCTTCTCCACATCTCTACTTACATACCCATGTGTTAATACTATCAAAATTATAATTTATTCTACTTACAGTGATTCTGAATTATAAAATATCTGAAAATAAGTCTTATTCTCTAACTCAATTATAAGCTCAAGGAAGACAAACACCACATATAAATTACAGTATTTATAATTAACAAAATGAGATAACTTTAAAGAACAAAGAGATAAGAAAACAAAATGAAGAAAGAAATAAAGAAAGAAGGAAAGGAGAGAAGTAGTTAGAAATAGAGAAAATTTTACTTTTTTCTCATTTCAGCATTTTTCAAAGAAATGGAAAATTAAAAGCCAAGAAAAGTAACAACAGGGAATTTTATCCCCCAAGATGATAATCATCTCTAAGTGAAGGTAAACTATTATGTATTCTGTTGCATACTTAGTATAATTATTTGAATGGGATAAATAATTCAATTTGCTTTGGAAATACACAAATACGTCTCTACCACTTTCTAGTTGTGCAAAATAAGCAATATATTTAACTTCTATGTTACTCAACTTTGTCTTCTATTAAAGGGATTCATATCAGCCTTATATGAAAGTTAAGAAGATTTATGAAGATAATGAATGCAAAGTACTTAACACAATGTTTGGTATGGTTTATTAAATAAATATAGTATTGTAATTACAAAATCAGTTACTTAGAATTATGAAAGTATGAATATAAAATAAAGATGGGGATATTTAATAGGTACTATTTTTACCATTTAAACAAAAATGTCGGCAGTAAAATAAATTACTTTTTGTTGTAATATGTGTGCTGGTAGTGTGAGGCATTAAAAAAAAGACATGGTGCATGTGTAAAAAAATCTACAGTAAGGATTTTCTTCTACAATTACATATTTCTTAAGCAAATATAAATTGACTCTGGCTCATTTATGCTGGGATACCAAGAACAATTTAAAATAATGAAATAAGTAGGTGAGCTTCAACATATAACAGAGCTGCATCAATACTCTAATCATCTCTTTTCAAAGAAATGGCACCTAGAAAACATTTTTGCTTATCAGAAATAATGGTGTGGTATTGTATACGTGGTGGTCCAAAGAATGATATTTTTTCTCTTTGGTATGAAGGAGTATTTTTACCCACTTCGTGCCACTTGTGATAAACAGAGGTGCATGTAAAAAAAATGAATTTTTTGCAATGTAATTGCTTTGGATTACTTTTATGATCACTTTTTCTTTGGTTCCTCTCTTAGCTTAAGAAAGTTTTATAAAGCTATTATGGAAATGTATTTAATTTCAGTTTATATTACTTTTATCTACTCTGTTACTTTCTAATATTTTGCTATCAAGTTGAATTATTACTTTAAAATATCCTAGTTCTTTTCTGTAATCCAAAGAATAATTTCTTCACTAGATAATTGCTAGGGCTAAAGTATTATCAAAAAGAGACCTTGGAAAGTTTAGCAACATTGTATGATCCATCCTTAGTTTTACCAAACAATTTAGCAATTTTAGTCTTATCTATTAAGCAAACTGATTTTAAAATTTATTTCAACACAAACATCTTCACACTGGCCAGGCATGGTGGCTTATTCCTGTAATCCCATCACTTGGTTAGGCTGAGGTGGGATAATCACTGGAAGCCAGGAGTTTGAGGCTAGTCTGGGCAACATAGAGAGATCCCCATCTCTACAAAAAAAAAAAAAATTAGCTGGGTGTGGTTGTGTGCACCTGTAGTCTCAGCTACTGGGGAGGCTGAGTTGAGGGGATCGCTTGAGCCCAGGAGGTCAAGGCTGTAGTGAGCCATGATCATGGCCACTACAACCTGGACAACAGAGTGAGGCCTGTCTCAAAAAAAAAATCTGCACACAAATATTTTATAGCTGCTTTATTTATAATTACCTAAGCGTGGAACAAACAATATGTCCTTCAGTATGTGAATGGAAAGACAAGCCTCAGTACATTTATATATAGGAATATTAAATATTATTCAGCAATAAAAAGAATAAACTGTTAGCTCACATAATAACTTGGGTGAATCTTATATGCATTGCTAAGTTAAAGAAAACAGTCTGAAAGGCCTATATACTGAATCATTCTATTTGTATGACATTCTGGAAAGAAAAACTAGGGAGACAAAAACAGATCAATGGTTTCAAGTGGTTAATAAAGAGAGTGGGCATGAAATACATGAAGCACAGTTTTTTTATGTAGGTGAAACTATTCTGTGTGACAGTGTAGTGATACATATATGACACTGCATTTGTCAATATCCAGAGATATTTCAACACACAGGAGGAACCATAATGTATACAAATGTATAGAATCAATGAGGAAATTAATGCACCACAGGAAGGAATGTAGACATCAATAAAATATGTAATGAATTATAAATGTTTGAAATAATCTCACTGAATAGAATGCAGGAGTGGGTTCTGAAAAAACTAGAGAGTAGAAGACTAAAGATCAAAAGAACTGTACATAAACACTCTAGTTGAAAAAGTTGTTTCCCATCATCAGGGTATGAGTTAACAGTTCTGAAACCATTATACATGTAAAATGAAAATGAACAAAAGACTAAATGTATAGAGGATTGTGGGAGCCATGTTTCTCATTGTTGAAGTTGGAGGTTATAAATAAGCAAGGGGGAAGATTAGAATAAACCATAGGGTACCAAATTAGGACAGATAAATCAATAAGTTAGTTCTCTCTCTCTTTCTCTTTCTCTCTTTGCGTCTATATCTATATACATATATTATATGTAGTATAGAAATAATAATAGATATTGGTGTGTCTATGTGTGTAGATAGATAGATGGATAGATAGATAGATTGTATACACATGTATCTCCTAGTTCTGTTAACTGAGAAGACTTAAAAGCAATGAAATCTCCATAGAAACAGGGGCACACAATACCCAAATCCTGGTTTCTAATGCCACTTTTCAATGAAAGAAGTCAGGACTCATTGGATAAATGGCTAATTCTACTGTTAAGGCAGGATGTAAAAAGATGAGCTGTAGTAACAGAGACTAAGGAGATGCTGAAAAAAAAGCATTTGAAGATATGTCACCCTTGAGGAAGTAAATCACAATTCTCCACTCTTAAGGAT
This sequence comes from Pan troglodytes, assembly GCF_028858775.2. NCBI lineage: Eukaryota > Metazoa > Chordata > Mammalia > Primates > Hominidae > Pan > Pan troglodytes. The sequence continues at coordinate 95,488,377 of NC_072411.2, forward strand.
AGGTGGCAAATAGTTATTTTCTTTGTAAGAGTTTAGCATGGAAAAAAAAGAAAAGAGTAACTTTAGGTGGAGAAACCTTACAAATGTTACCTCAAGTGATTAAGGTTACACAATAATAAGTCATGCTGATAATACATACCCTTGATGTGACGTGATGAGAATGGCACTTTACTCATAAATCCATAACCCAAGTCTAATCATGAGACAGTATGAGACAATCTAAACTGATGTATACTCTATAAAATAGCAAGCCAGTATTCTTCAAGACTATCAGGGACACCAAGAATAAGGTCTGAAAAACCATCACAGTGTAGTGGAGCTTAGTAGACATGACAACTAAATATAATGTGGTATTCTGAATGGGGTCCTGGGACAGACAATGGTTATCAGGTAAAAACCAACATCTTTACTTAGTAATGACATGCAAATATCAGCTTGTTGGTTATGACAAAGGTACCATACCAATGAGAAATGTTATTAATAGGGCAAATTGGATGTGGGATATACAAGATACCCCAAAGATAGACATATTACATTTTCATATTTCTGTTAATCTAAAAGTATTCTAAAATAAAAAAGTTTATTTTAAAAAAGCCTCTGTGGATGAAGTAAGAAAAGCTAAATGGCTATGAAAGATGAATTATTTCCCTTATATGGCACCAAAATGTAATTCTGCTCCAGAATACAAAAAATATGTATTTGTGATAACTGGTTGAATTTTATTTAAAAAAAACACATCAAAATTGTTTCAAAAATTCATAGTCTTAAGTTTTACTAACCCGTATACTTAGGGAGCTTATTTTGTTTCAGTTAAACTATAGAAGAAATATTAAAGTATTGGTTTTGTTTAAGCATTAAACATTTATTATGTGAAAATCTCTAAGAGTAAATAAACATTTGTTACAGGGTGTTTTCTGTTTACTGTACGGGCATTTTTAGATTAAATTGAGTGAACAAATTAATTTAAAACATCTTACCTGTTATAAAATTTACTGAAAAGTCTTATTATATATCTCTGCAATAATAGTTATTCCTCTACAGTTTAAAATATGATTAAAGTAACAGGAAAGTTGACATCAACAGCGAAGTGAGATTAATTGATATTGAATGCAAAATGATTATTGAAGGCTTCAAAGTGCATTGATCTGGAAGCCTTTACTATTATAACCTTCTGCTTTACTAATAAGTTACAAGTGCACTAGACAGAATAAGCAAAAATCAATTTAATAATTCAAAATGAGTCGAATATTCTAACCACAGTCCTCATAGTTACATTAATTGATTTTTTTTAATGGCAAAAATGCAAGCTTAAAGCATTAACCCAAAAGGATCTGAGGTCATTTCCAAGTCAATGTGATAAATGATTTCAGGTTTATCAGTACTTAGATTTGCAAATTGAGAGTATTGTTATGGCAAATAAAAAATGCTAATGCTGATCATATCTCATCTACATTTTTCAGTATTTATTTAGTGCATAATTGTTTTTAATTCTTCTTTTTCCTAATGGATCAGTGACTCCTCATAATCCATAGAGTGATTCTTCAACTGTAATTCAAAGACCTTTGTTGGTTCATGGAACTGTTCTCAGAGGTTCAAGAATGAACAAAATTGTATTTTAACTTTACATTTGAAAAAAAATTATATAATCTCCTCTCACACTTTATAACTAAATAATGCCTCATAATTATCATGTCTAATTGCCCAAGTTTACATTCGTGTTTAAAAACATATTGTCACCTAGTGGTATTTTTTAATTGGCAATGACTTTGAAAAATAAACAGGTATGAATTTAAATACATGAATGCCATATAGAACAAGTTATTACATTAGACTAAATAGAAGCTAGTTTGACTAATACATAAGGAAAAGTGATACGGTAATTGAGGTATAATTATAAAATACAAAAATCTAGGCATACTACAGGTAAAATAACTACGTAAACAACTGGACATTCATATTGCAATGAAATATGTCATAGAGATATTTTTGTAAATATCAATTTGTGTTTATTAATTCAGTGACAAAATCTCCAAAAAATTTTCTCACAATTATTTATTTAACATATGCTCTTTGGAATTGGCCATTAAAACAATGGTTTAGTTGTTAATAATTTCATCAGTGATAATAATAATATGTCTAGTAATAATTAGGTTGATAGCAATAAGACAGACATATACATTTCTATTTTTAATCCAACGTCTATGACTTAGTTTCCATAAGTCAACATCCACTATTATATTAAATCTATGTTACTAAATCCCATTTCATTTGGAACATTTTTGTGTTTAATTGGTGATATATGTTTAGTCAATAGTTACATAAGAAGGATGTGTAAAAATATTTGAATAAACTTAAGTGTGTATATATTTATGCAAAATTATCATACAGCATTATGGTAACATTAGAAAGTTCATGAGAAATACTTGACTATCTGTGGTTTCCTGCATAAAATATACCAGAGTTTCAAAATACGACATGTGGCCTATAATGGCCCTTGATCAGAAAATTAATAGAATGGAATATATGATATTACAGTGATTTACATGTAGAAAGAGTAAGTATTTTTTGAAAAAGTTTCAATTTTGTGCATGACTGCCAACAAATTATAGTCCAGACTTATGCCACCCAAGATGATCTCTTAGAAGTCCCCTTAGCTAATCCTGACCTTAACCTATATACTGATGGAAGTTCATTTGTGGAGAATGGGATACGAAGGGCAGGTTATACCATAGTTAGTTATGTAACCACATTTGAAAGTAAGCCTCTTCCCCCAGGGACCAGCGCCCAGTTAGCAGAACTAGTGGCACTTACCTGAGCCTTAGAACTGGGAAAGGGAAGAAGAATAAATCTGTATACACATAGCAAGTATGCTTATCTAATCCTACACGCCCATGCTGCAATATGGAAAGAAAGGGAGTTCCTAACCTCTGGGGGAACTCCCATTAAATATCACAAGGAAACCATGGAGTTATTGCACGCAGTGCAAAAACCCAAGAAGGTGGCAGTCTTACACTGCCGAAGCCATCAAAAGGGGAAGGAGAGGGGAGAACAGCAGCATAAGCAGCTGGCAGAGGCAGGAAAAGACCAGCAGAAAGGAGATGGAAAGAGACGGAAAGAGAAAGAGAGAGAAGAGACAGAGACAAAGAGGGAGTCAGAGAGAGAGAAAGACACAGAAAGTCAAAGAGAGAGAGGAAGAGACAGACAAAGAGGGAGTCAGAAAGAGGGAAAGGGAGAGACAAAGAAGTCAAAGAGAAAGAAAGAGAGAAGTAGTAAAGAAAAAACAGTGTACCCTATTCCTTTAAAAGCCAGGGTAAATTTAAAAACTATAATTGATAATTGAAGGTCTTCTCTGTAACCCTATAACACTCCAATACCACCTTGTTGTCAGTGTAAACAAGGGCATAGCCCAAAAGCACTGAGGCCACTGACAACCCGTAGCCTTCCTATCAAAAATCCTTAACACAGCAGGTTTACTAACTGGGGATATAAATCTTAATTAATTATGATACAAAGGTCCGACCAGACCTAGGAGGAACTCCCTTCAGCACAGGACAATAGATGATTCCTCCCAGGTGATTAAGGGAATAAGGCACAATGGGTGTTCAGTAAGTGATAAGGGAACTCTTCTAGAAGCAGAGTTAGGGAAATTGCCTAAAAATTGGTCTGCTCAAATGTGCGAGTTTTTTGCACTCAGCCAAACCTTAAAGTACTTACAGAATCAGGAAGGAGCTATCTATACCAATTCTAAGTTAATATGGACTGACCGAGCTTTTATTAATAGCAAAGAAAAATTAAAATCCTAAACTTACAAGGTTTTCAACAAAAGTAAAATTTGCTAAAAATTAACAGTGTAACATGCATTATCCTAATTTCTAATCTTATGGAAATCAGACCCTATCTGTGCCCCTCAAAGCTCAAGTCCATCAGCACAGGGCCATACAACTAATACCCCTACTACTTATAGGGTTAGAAATGGCCACTGCTACAGGAACCGGAATAGCAGGTTTATCTACTTCATTATCCTACTACCACACAGTCTTAAAGGATTTCTCAGACAGTTTGCAAGAAATAACAAAATCTATCCAGTAAGGATAGTAACTACAATCCCAGATAGATTCTTTGGCAGCAGTGACTCTCCAAAACCGCCGAGGCCTAGACCTCCTTACTGCTGAGAAAGGAGGACTCTGCACCTTCTTAGGGGAAGAGTGTTTTCACACTAACCAGTCAGTTATAGTATGAGATGCTGCCTGGCGTTTACAGGAAAAGGCTTCTGAAATCAGACAACGCCTTTCAAACTCTTATACCAACCTCTGGAGTTGGGCAACATGACTTCTCTCTTTTCTAGGTACCACGGCAGCCATCTTGCTATTACCTGCCTTCGTGTCCTGTATTTTTAACCTCCTTGTCAAGTTTATTTCCTCTAGGATTGAGGCCATCAAGCTACAGATGGTCTTACAAATGGAACTCCAAATGAGCTCAACTAACAACTTCTACCGAGGACCCCTGGACCGACCTACTGGTCCTTTCACTTGCCTAAAAAGTTCTGCTCTGGAGGGTGCTACAACTGCAGGGCCTCTTCTTCACCCCTATCCAGCAGGAAGTAGCTAGAGCAGTCATTGCCCAATTCCTGACAGCAGTTGGGGTGTCCTGTTTAGAGTGGGGATTGAGAGGTGAAGCCAGTTGGGCTTCTGGGTCGGGTGGCAACTTGGAGAACTTTTCTGTCTAGCTAAAGAATTGTAAACACACTAATCAGTGTTCTGTGTCTAGCTAAAGGTTTGTAAACACACCAATCAGCATTCTGTAAATATGTACCAATCAGCGCTCTGTGTCTAGCTAAAGGTTTGTAAACGCACCAATCAGCACTCTGTAAAATGGACGAATCAGCACTCTGTAAAATGGACCAATCAGCACTCTGTAAAATGGACCAATCAATAGGATGTGGGCAGGGCCAAATAACGGAATAAAAGCTGGCCACCTGAGCCAGCAGCAGCAACCCGCTCAGGTCCCTTTCCACACTGTGGAAGATTTGTTCTTTGTCTCTTCACAATAAATCTTGCTGCTGCTCACTCTTTGGGTCCACACTACCTTTATGAGCTGTAACACTCACTGTGAAGGTCTGCAGCTTCACTCCTGAAGTCAGCAAGACCACAAACCCACCAGGAGGAAGAAACAACTCCTGACGTGCCACCTTTAAGAGCTGTAACACTCACTGCAAATGTCTGCAGCTTCATTCTTGAAGTCAGTGAGACCAAGAACCCACCGGAAGAATAAATTCTGGACACAATGTAACACACATACAACACACATATATATTTGAATTATCACCTATTATATTAATGATTTCTATTTTGTGTCCATCTTTGAGAAATTGAAAGCTACTTGATGGAGATTTCATCTTACTCATCTTTGACACTAAAATGACTATTGTCTAACAAAATCTGTTAAATTGAATCAAACTACTCTAATACTGTTCAAATACAAACAGCTAAGGCAAATGAGAGAGTTTTAATTATGTGACTATTTGGACCCCACAAATGTGTATTTTAGTCATGTTTATCCTTTATTATATAAACAAGGGTGCGATAATATACAAAAGTAATATCATAGTTTATTATAAAACTAGTATTTCTAATTAATGCAGATATTAGTACAAGAACTGTGCTGCTGCTGTAATGAAAGCTAAACTATGGGACATTAACTTAGTGGTCATATGGAAGGCAATGAAGAATTATATATTGAAGATTGGAAATAAGAAAAACTTATTTTGTAGTGTATCAAAACACAGGGAACAAACTGTTGACTACAATAACTTGAATTGCCTCTTGAATCTAGAACCTCGAGGAAGACGGCTAGAAGGATAATATTAGTATATGCTGGTTATTCCTTCATAAGAAAGAGGTGAATTCAGACAAATACTGATTTGTTTTCAAGGGGAAATGAAGACGCATATAGAATGTCAGTTTCTGTGTGCATTGCGTAGAAGAGAATCAAGCTACTTCTTAATTTTAAAAGAAGTAGAAAATAAGATTAATCAGGGTTTAGGGCAATAAGGCCCATTGAAACTTCTGAGTTTAATACAAACAAACAAAAGAATTCATTTTTGTAATCTCTGAATAAAGGTTCTCTTATCCAAATGTATTTTTTAAATTAGCTGCTACTAAAATGTGAAAGAGTGTTTGAGTTGAATGTAGAACAAAAATGAAGCAACCTTCTCGTTTGAGAGGATTATACATGGAAAAAAAAAGACTTAAAATTTCTGTGAATGTGAAACAAGCTGTCAGGATGCAAGGAATAATGGGAAACTAGGACCCAGGGAGCTACAAAATAAGGAAGCCTGGGACTCAGAATCACCTCATAAAAGGACTGCTGAAAGACAGTCTTAGAATGCCATGTGAGCAAAAAAGAAATTTCTATAGTTTTTGAGCCATTTTATGTGTTTGGATTTGTTACAATAGCCCATAATTAGTAGCAATACTCTGAGGAGAAAAAATAAAATCTCAAAAATAATTTACTTCAAAACTCTGAGTTCTAGCCCTGAAATTTACTTTATTATTTGGACAATCTAGATTATCTATTGGATTTCTTACTTGTATAAAGACAAAAACAAACATAAGCCACCTGTATAAACTAATGTCACAACACCTTCAGACACTAAATTATAACTCTAGGGATAAAGTAAGGGTTGTTGAATAAGAATTTAGAACTCTCAGATAAACCCATATAGAAATGAATGATTTTTAAAATATTGCCTAGTATTTAAAATAATCTCATTCTAGAAATCACAATTTTAGAATTTTTCTTTACTGCTCTATCACTAAAGTTCCCTTTTAGTCAGGTTATTGTCTTGCTGACAAACATTGAACATGGTCCTATTTCTCAAATTTTTAAATCTCCTCCATAAATATCAAATCTATGCATACATAATTGCAGTATTTGTTTTTACCATTATATATGTATGTATGTATATGTGTGTATATATACATATGTATTTACATTATCATTAGTATGGTCAATCAATTATAATCAATTTGTTCCTATTGTATAATAAATCCATACTCATTTCTAAAACTCACTTACAGTGATTCCCTTACTTGGACATCTACCTGCTCCAATCTCCCCAGTGAAAATTCCAGAGAATCTTAAACTCTTACTTCCTTCATGAAGCTAATCCCATTTTCTCTGCAAGCCTGTAGAGAACTACATTCATCTTCACTGGTGAAAGTTATTATCTAATAACTTAATCTTGAATATTAAGGTCTTTCAAGGAAAGGAGAATGTTTTGTTTCTGTAACTATGATTTCATAACTATATAATATTTAATTGAGAAAGCAATTTTGTTTTTCATATAATATTTAAAGAACAGAGAATGCAATTTTGTTGTTCAAAATTGCAATGATAATAGTTTTAGTATAGACATAAAAAAGCCACCAGGCAAGAGTGACACAAAACTTTGTTCCTCAAATAGTAAAAGGAACAACAAAAAAAGAGAGATGCATTTACTTGTTTGTCTTATTGTCACCCTTGTCAAATAAAAATAAGTGTTGACCTGGGTAAAGACAAGCTTTAATTGAAAATATTGTTGTAATGGAAAAGGGGTCATTGCAATAGGGGAGGGGTTACTGCTACAACAGAGAGAGTGCTTGTCTATAAGATCTGCAGGGATCTCAAATGTCAGGCAGAGAGGATTGTTCTTTCACAGACAGGGGTAAACATGCTGGAGAGAACTTGATACATGGAAATATGATGAGCTGCTGGCATGCCTAGTTGACGAGGCAATACCTTTTCTTCAGGAAATTCTTGGGAAGAGAATCCTCAACTCAAGCTGATGGTGACTCAAAATTTAGGAGCCTTTGGGAAGGAAATAAATTTACCTAAAGTTATGTCAAGTGACATTAGTGGGTGTTTTGTTCAGACAGGGTAGTAGGTGCAAACAGTTCAGCTAATCATTTATGATGAAAAAACAGGAATTTAAAAAGTCTATTTCTGTAAACAAGGGAGGGGACATCTCTGATTCTTCTGGAAGTCATATAGAGAAAATTATTTGTTTTGCATGAAGCCAGTGCCAAGAATACAAAAGAGTGGGGAGAATTCTTTTTTCAAATAGATTTTATTGTGTATAATTGAGGTTTACAACATGATGCCACAGAATACATATAGACAGTAAACTGGTTACTATAGTGAAACAAATTAACATATCTGTCATTTCCAATAGTTATCTTTTTATGACAAAAGCAGCTAAAGTCTACTTATTTAACAAAAATCTCTCATAAATTACGTTTTTACTGACTATGGTCTTCACATTGCACATTAGATCTCTAGACTTGTTCATCTTATGTATCTGCTACTTTGCATCCTTTAACCCACACCCCCCCCCTTTCCTCCCCCATCTCCACCCATTCTTGGAGACCACTGTTTTATTTCATAAACACACACACATAGATAGATAGATAGATAGATAGATAGATAGATAGATAGATAGACTCCACATATAACTGAGATCATGTAATATTATTCTTTTCGTGTCTGGCTTATTTCACTTACATAATGTCTACTGAGTCCACTCAGGTTGTAGCAAATGGCAGAATTTCCCTTTCTAAAGCTGAATAACATTCCACTTTCTCTATCCATTATTCCATCAATGGACACGTAAGTTGTTTCTATGTATTGGCTATTGTGAATCTTAACAGTTTCTCTTTTCCAGGAGCTCAAGTAAAGTTTAACACTGTCACCTGTCTCTTACTCTTAGGTATGCCTCAACATGCAGTTGTCTTAGAGAAGCTCCTCCCTAAGGCCTGCCCAATGCCCTATGCTGTTATCATTTACCTTTATCATAAAATTCTGGTTGAATATGCACTCTATGTTAAGATAGTTGCAAATGTAATTGAAACATTTTAATAATTTCAATAATTCATATAATTTTAATAATCTTCATTACATTGCATTTTTGAAACATTTCTGAAGATTAAAAAAGTATACATTTCCACAATAAGATACTGCTTAACTGTCTTAGGGAGGTAAATATATTCTGACTTCTATGTTACTTACTGTGATTGAGTGAATTTTATTTCAAGAATAAACAAATATATCAGTTCTCTTTTCTACTTTGCCCAATGGTTGGCCAAAGAAATACTATCCAGTCTAAACATGACAAGAAACACAACTAAAAACTTAAAGATTTCTGGGATTGCATATTGCCATTGCCATATGCTTTCCATCCAACACTCATCGGGAGTTTACTCTGTGAGCTCCAAAGAAGCAGGTAGAATAAATTAAGAGGTCTATTATATTGTTTGAAAGCAGTATTTCACTCCCTTAATGATTTAAAAGGAGAATAGGGTGGGCCACTTTTGAGATTTATGCTTACTGCTGATAGTATTAACTTCTTCCATGGTCAAATTATCTAGAAAAAGAAACCAGTGAATTCTAGCTCCACTTGCCTTTCAAGAAGTGTGTTTTTGTTGTTGTTGTTGTTGAGTCATCAAGTTTCTCAATTTTCATCTACCATTATATATTTTTAACAATCAGAATTCTATGATGAAAATAATTATTATAGTTTTCAGTTCAACCTTATTGGGAGCTAATATATTATTTTGAAAAATAATCTCTTGATTAGTCTTATATGAAAAGAAGTATTATTTAGCTTGAAATCTAAGCTTCTGCTTCTGGCTAGAATAAACTTACCATTTTCTTTTCCACAAGAAACTTGTAAAATAGACAAAATATATAACAAATATTTTTAGACATTTGGTACTAGGCAGTACAAATATGTAATAAATGAAAGAAGGGTAACAATCAAGAAAACCCTTGAGATGACTTCAACTTTCTGCCTAGAGGCAATTTCAGCATTGTGATATACACACACAGCACAGGCAGTTTTGTCCAGTTGTGGAGACAGAGATTGAAGCGCCAGTTTCTTGATATAGCTAGAATTTAAGAAACAAAAATTCTTGAAATGACATATTTTCAGAAAAGATTTTGAAAAATTTGCCTGGGGTTTTCTTGAGTGTTTGGCTAAATATTAAATGAGTCATAGGGCAGAACTTCATATCTGTAAAAAGAATGACTAAGCACCTATAGGTGGAACACTGTAGACCTCTAACTAAGGAGTTAACATTAGAAGATGGTCAAATTCTAACCAATCAGAGAAGAGAATCAAGAGTATTCATTAAGAACCCCCAATTCTTAAACCTAAAAAGAAGGGTAGAATTGACCCTAGAGGGAAAGTATCTCTAAGTCCATTCTATAAAACCTTAAAAACAAATCTTGAAAGGATCAAGCTAATCCAAATGCAATTTATGCTGCCTGCCAGAACAAAGTCCACTACTCCTCTTTAAAAGAAAATAGTGAAATTGACCACACAACCAGGTAAAATTTGCAACATTCAGCATGCAATTAAAAAAAAAACTGCATATTAAAATAAGCACGAGTGGGTGAACAATAACCTGGAGCAAAGTTAGCCAATTAAAAAAAATAGAAATAATAGATGTAATAAAATTAACAGATGGACTCTAAATATAGATTTAAGATAAATTTGCTAAAGAGTTTTTAGAATACCATGTATATAATGAAGAGATAAATGAAGTATGTAAACAATCTAAGTTGAAAGTAGTAGGCTGAATATTGACCACAAAGATATGCCCATAATCTGATATCCTGAATCTGTGAATATTACCTAATATGGCAAGAAAATCTCATTAAGTTAATGATTGTGAGAGGAGGAGTTTATCCTGGATTATGTTGGTGGACCCTAAAGTATCCTCATCAGAGTGAGGTAGAGTGAGTTAAGATGCTGGGAGTAGAAGGGAGTGTGAATAAGACTGAGCAGAGAAAGCTGTAGTCAGAAGTAAAGGAATGCTAGACAGTCATTAGTAATTGGAGAAGGCCAGAAATGGATTTTCTTCTATGGCCTTCATATGGACTGTGACCCTGCCTACACTTTTGTCTCAGACTTTTGGCCTCCAGAGTTGCGAGAGATTACATTTCTTTGGTTTTAAACCATAGTTTGTGGTAATTTGTTATGACAACCTTAGGAGACGTTTGCACTGGGTAGGATTTTAAGAAACATCATAGAAAAATCCTAGATTGCCTTAAAGTAACTGCTGGTAGAAATATGGGTATGAAAGATAATTCTGGTAAAGGCTCATAAGAAAATGAGAAACACATTATTGGAAAAGGGAGGAAAGGCTATCCTTGTCATACGGTGGCAGAAAACTTGGCTGAATTGTGTTCCACTGTTGGGTGCAAAGCAGAATTTGTAAGTAATGAATCTGGATATTTAAACAAGGAGATCTCCAAGCAACGTGTTGGAGGGGCAGCCTGGTTTCTTCTTGCTGCTGTAAAATGTGAGCAAAATGAGATAAACTGAGAAATGAACTGTTAAGCAAAAATGAACCAGCATTTGATGATTCGGGAAATCCTCAGCGTATCCAGATTGCAAAAGATGCTAAAATTAGGAGATTCACTTTAAGGAAGATGTGCTCTGGAGAGAAGCCCAAGTGTGTGGCTGGGCAAATTTTTCTGAAAACATTAGGCATGTGACTCATGGATCAACTCAATTATCTCAGCAGAAAGCAAGAATATAGGATTATCCAGGAAATATCTGTGGAGGACCGTCCTGCCTAAGGGTCTGAATCCCTGTCAGGTGACGTACAAAGTTTTTGAACATGGTATACAAACAAAAACAGTGAATTGAAAGCAATAGAGCCAGAATGACATTAGAGAAATCTGTCAGAGTCCCAAAGTTCTATAGGCAGGAAGCCGGCTGATAAAACCCTTTAGATGCACATGTTTGTGCATCTGAAAAGGAAAAGTAGAAAAACGAAAAAATCTATAGGCAGAAAACCAGCTGATAAAACAACTCAGATGCACATTGTAGAATTATTTTTCTTTTTTCTATTTTTCCTCATGTTTTTGCATCTGAAGAGGAAAAATTGAAAAAAGGAAAAATGATTTTAAGGGCTGAGTGTTGGGCCTAGAGGACAGCACTGTGAGTCACAAATAATTATTTGCAGGCCTTGAAAAATGAGTGAAAATTTCTCTGCTAGATTTTGAACTTGCTTGGGAGCAGAAATCCATATATTATTTCAATTTTCTCCCTTTTAGAATGAGAATATTTATGACCATTATTCCATGCCTGTTCCACCGTTGTATGTTGGAAACGGCTTGTTTTCTAATTTCACAGGTGCATAGCTATAGAAGAATTTTGCTTCAAGGGCATACTAAGAGTCTCACACATACCTGATTTAAATGATGAGATTTACAACTGATGACATTTAGATGAAGTTTTGGTTACAAATAGATGTTGTATTGGACTGAGACGTTGGGGAATGTTAGAATGGACAAGTGATTCTTTTGTATGTGGATGAGACATGACTCTTGGGAGGTCAGAAGTCTATAGTAGACTAAAAAAGGTCACTTCCTGCAAAGTTACATTCATTTTCTTTTTCTAGAATAACTGAATAGCCTGTTATTTGGCAAAAGAGTATAAATTACTTTATATGGCAAAGATGTAATTAAATTAAAAATCTTGAGTGAAGGAGCTTATTCTAGATTATTTGAGTTGACCCTTAATTCTGTCATGTGTACCCCTCTAAGAGAGGTTCCTATGGAGCTGACACACATACACAGGAAAGCAAATGATGTGAAGATGGAGGCAGATATCAGAGTGATGAAGCCACAAGCCAAGTAATGCCAGGCAGTGCCAAGCAGCTACCCAAAAGTTGGAAGAAACAAAAGAACCTAGATACTCTGGAGGAAATGTAATGCTGCTGAGACATTGATTTCAGATTTCTGGCTTTTATAACTTGGGAGAATACATTTCTGTGGGTTTTTTTCTTGTTGTTGCTTTTTGTTTGTTTGTTTGTTTCAGACAGAGTCTTACTTTGTTACCCAGGCTGGAGTGCAGTGGCATGATCTCGGCTCACTGCAACCTCCGCCTTCCTGGGTTGAAGCGATTGTTTTGCCTCAGCCTCCCGAGTAGCTGGGACTACGGGCGCCTGCCCCCACACCCGGCTAATTTTTGTATTTTTTGTAGAAACGGGGTTTTATCATGTTGTTCAGCCTGGTCTCGAACTCTTGAGCTTAGGTTATCTGCCCTCCTCAGCCTCCTATAGTGCTGGGAATACAGGCGTGAGCCACAGCTTCCGGCCATTTCTGTGGTTTTAAGCCGCCTGGTTTGTGGTAATTTGTGATAGCAGTCATAGTAAACTAATTTGTAGAGATGAAAATAAAACATATGAAATAAAAATTTCACTGGATGAGATTAAAAGTATATTAGACACAACAGAATTTTACATTTGTAAACTTGAAAACACAGGAATAGAAACTGTTCAGTCTCAGGCACCAAGAGGAAAAAGGCTGTACAAAAACAGACACAGCCTCAGGGATCTGTAGGACAGCATCTAGAAGTAAAACATTTTGGAGTCTAAGAAAATGATAGTTGGGGGGGCAGGTGAAGAAACTATGCAACAGTTTCACAAATTAAAAGAAATAATCTTACAAATCCAGAGATTCCACTAGTTCAACAAAGAGAAAACAGGTAAAACAAAAATAAAGCTACAACTATGAACCTTATAATCAAATGGCTAAAAAAATGTGGTAAAGAGTAAAATTTAAAAGCAGCCAGAGGGGAAAATAATTACATATACGGAACAATAAGACAATTGTTACTAATGGCAAGTATGCAAGTTACTGGCAGTGAATCCATAAGGGCTTGCAGCAACAACAGTCATCAATTCTTCCCTCCTCAGAAGAAAGAATTCGACTGAGGGGCATAAGGCAGAGGGAGAGACTAAGGCAAGTTTTAGAGGAGGAGTAAAAGTTTATTAAAAACTCTAGAGAAGAAACAACAGGAAGGGAAGTACACTTGGAAGAAGGTGAAGCCAGTGACTTAAAAGACAGGAGCATGATTTAATCTTTTCACTTGGGGTTTTATATGTTGGCATACTTTTGGGGTCTTGTGTTCTGTCTTCTCTGATTCCTCCCTTGGGGTGGGCTGTCCACATGCACAATGGCCTGATAGCAGTTGGGAGGGGAGCATGTACAGAGTGTTTACCAGAGTTGTACGCATGATCACTTGAGGTGTTCTTCCCTTACCAATCTAGCATTCCTGGAGGAAGATCATATACCAGTTAAATTTGGCCATTTTGCCTTTTAAGGGACATGCTTGAGTTCATTCACCCAGCGCCTGAGATTTTTATCAGGAAGCTACTGACCACTAGTTTCAGGTGTTTCTATTTATTGGGAAACTGCCTTTCCTTGGCTCTGGTTGCAACCAATTATTATTTTAGAGAGGCAGTGTGACAATGTCTGACCACCACCTTATGGAAGCCTGACATTCCTGGCAGGGTTAGGTGGCCAGGGCCCTCTAATGCCCTACTTATGCCTGACTAGCCACCTACTGTAACAGAATGACTATAGGTTTTTCATCTAGTATGACGAAGAATAAAAGACAATAAAGTGGCATCTTTAAAGTACTAAAAACATTTTAAGAATCAACCTATACCAGCTAAAAAGACTTTCAAAGTGGAAGCTGAAATAAAGCCATTTTCAGAAAAACAAGCTTAGAGCTTTGTCCCTAGCAAGCATGCACCACAAGAAATTATAAAGAAGTTTTTTAGGCACAAGAAAATGATCCCACGTGAAAATTTGGATTTTTATAAGGAAAAAAGAAATCTAGTAGGCTATTTTTCTCATTTTGTAAAAAAAAAATTTTAGAGGTAATTGCCAGGTTAAAGTAAAATTAATGACACTAAATCGAGGGGTTAAAATAAATTCAGGAGATAATAATAACGGATAAACTTTACAATTCAATTTTTGCATTTTTTTGAAGAAAGAAAAAAGTACACAGTTTCCTCTTATTTTGCAACTTTTAAGTTTTCATAAGTCCATGTAATTATATTGTACAATATAGTGATTAAATAGCAAAACAAATATAACATATACAATTTTATTAAATATTTTCTGTTTGCCTACATGCTTTGGAGGAAAAAGATATATTTCCTCCTTTATTAGGGAAGTCCTCCTATAAGGTTACTGATAAAAGTGATTAATAAATAGAAAAAATGTATAATTTCATTGTCTGAAAGTATGCTTCTTCTGGTATGGATCCCTTGTATCCAGTGTATATTGTTTAAATTTTATCTATTAAAAATATTAACCCCTATCTGAAGAAAAATTAACTAGAACAGTTAGTCAAAGTATTTTGCCAATGTTTTATTTTAAAAATTCTATTTACAAAATATAACAAGTTTTTTTAGAAAACACATGTATGTGTAGGATGGTCAACGTTTTTTCAATAACTTTCAAGCCTACTTACATGGAAACTTCTTAATGTCTCTCTGTCAGAAAAAAATAAACCAGTTGAATGGCAAACTAGTGAGATATACCTTTTACGACAATTCTAAGCTTATTAACTAAATGCATGAGCAAGGAAAAGTGTCAGAGTTTTAAATTCTTCCTTCATCAAACATATGGAAAATACTAATTACTCTAAATCTGCAAAGTTACTATAAAATTTTTTATATATTATTCTAAATACAGCACAAACATTGGAACCTTTTAGCAGTGGCTGAAAACACTCCTTTATCCCCCATTCTTTGTATTTCACTGAATCAATAATCTTTTTTTAGGTGTGTTTAGGTGTGGATTTACTGGGTGGAACTTACAAAGGAGATCAGTGATGAGACAAACACTTTCTTCACTTCCTAACAAGACAGGGATGTTATGTGGGCTTGAATGTTCTCTGGCTTCCCTTTGATGGCTACAAAAAGTGTTGGCAAGTAGCTAGTGAAACTCACTGAGCAGTCAAGGAACAGAAAGGTTAAACAAAGCACCATCCAAGACAACTTTCTGTGATGATGGAAATATTAGGTATCAGCCCAACAGTCACATGCTGCTATAATGCACCTGAAATGCAATGTGACTGGAGAACTAAATGTTTCATTTCATTTGATTTTAATTATTTTTTTAAACATTTTAAAACTACGCATGAATGGTGGTCATGTATTAGACAGCTGGAATCTAGACCACAGGTTATCAAACATTTGTTCCAAAAGGGCAGAAAGTAAACAGTTTTTGATTTCTGGGTCAAAAGTTTTTGTTGCAACTATTCAACTCTGTACTTTGAGTGCAAAAACAGTGACCTCACATTGCATAAGTGAATGGGCATGGAGAAATTTGCCACATGGCAAGCTGAATTTGGCCCTTTAATTTGCTTACACCTAGTCTAGAAAAATTTTCAATAAGTTTTGGGTGGGACATTATTTTTCACTGGCTTTCTTAACATGGACCTGAACAATTCAAAAACACACACATACAACTTTTAGGATGAAAACCATAGTATTTCAGATAAAAACTAAACAGATCAATAAGGCTCATAAAGAAAGATGCAGAAATTCTTAACAAAAAAATTTAATTGTATACTTAATAAAAGATTATCTGCCGTGACTAAATAGAGTTTTCCCCAAGAATGCAATGTATGTTTATCATTTCAAATGAAATCAATGTATGCTCCACATTAGTATATATCTTTTTAAAAAGATCATCCCAATAGAAGCAAAACAGTCATTTGACAAAAACTCAGTATTCATTTCTAATAAGAATTCTCAGGAAGTTAGGAATGGAGGGGGACTTATTCTAACTAATCAAAAATTTTTTTGAAAAACCTACAGCTAATAATATATTTAATTATGAGAGTGTGAGTGCTTTTCTCCTAAATTCAGAAACAAAGCAAGGATATCCACTCTGACCAATTCTAGCCAATATTTTCCTGGAAGTTCTAGCAAGGGCAAGAAAAATAATAAAAATAAAAAGTATTCATATTGGCCAGGCACGGTGGCTCACGCCTGTAATCCCAGCACTTTGGGAGGCCGAGGCAGGTGGATCATGAGGTCAGGAGATTGAGACCATCCTAGCTAACACAGTGAAACCTCATTTCTATTAAAAATACAAAAAATTAACCAGCGATGGTGGCAGGCTTCTGCAGTCCCAGCTACTCAGGAGGCTGAGGCAGGAGAATGGCATGAACCTGGGAGGCGGAGCTTGCAGTGAGCCGAGATCAGGCCACTGCACTCCAGCCTGGGTGACAGAGTGCGACTCTGTCCCCCTAAAGAGAAAAAAATAAAAAATTATTTATATTGAAAGGAGGAGATAACACTCTCTTAATCCAGGGAAGGTATGCTTATTTATGACAAAACCTTAAGGGTTCTATAGTAATACTCTTAAAACAGTTAAGTGTGTTTGGCATGGTTGGAGAGATAAAAACTAATTGTATTTTCATATGGTAGCAACTAATGCTTGGAAATCAAATTTTAAAAAACAGTGCCACTTTCAAAATATCATTTAATATATGAAATATTTTAGTTAAATGTGAAAGACCTGCAAGTTATCTTTACTGAAAACTACAAATCATTGCTGAAATAAATTAAAACCTGAAATAAACTGAAAGATGTATATGTCAATGGATCAGAAAATTCAATATTTTAAGTGATGTTTAGTTTTTGAAACTTTATCTCTGGATTCAAAGCAAGTCCAACCAAAACCACAGCTAGTTTTTTTATATAGAAATTTTTAGGTTGATTTTCAGAAACCTGACATAGCCAAATGCAATTTAGAGAAAAAAGTTAGAGGATTTATGAGAGAGGAGGCGATTATAGGCTGATTAGGCAGATAAAGAAGGAGGGTCTCAGGAGTAGAAAAATACCCACAGGAACACACCTGCACCACCCCTGTAGCTAGTGGAATGAAATGTGGTTAAGAACTTCCTTTTATGCCAGGATGTCTACTCAGAAGGGACTGACTTAGTCCCTTCTGCACCAACTTAGGTGCAGGTATAATAAATCAATCTAAATGTCCTTAACTTGACCCAAATTCTTATAATGTCATTAGCTCGACATTAGCATTGCGGTTTTAGTCACACCCCCCCATCGGTTTCACTTACGCGTTCATGGGTAATAACTAAGATGGAGTCACTACTGCCAACTCCAGGCCTGGGCAGACGCAACACTCCTAAGGGGGAATTTTATCCCTCCTATTTGGACAGAACACACAGAAGACTTCTTTGCTCTTGCCACATAAAAGACCCAGAACTCAGCCCTATTTCTGGCAACCTGCTTTAAGGGACCCTCTCTTTGCTGACAGCTTTCCTTTTGCTAAAAAAATCCCATTCTACTCACTCTCTGGTGTCCATGTGCCTTATTCTTCTTGGTTATGGGACAAGAACTCAGACCTAGCTAAACTAGGGACTATTTAGACTGCAACATGCTGGGGGCTCATCTAGGATCATCAGAAGGATAAGTAGGAGTGAACCTATAACTCTTTAATTTCATTTCCAAGGCTCTTTGTCCTAACTTTTTTTTCTCAAGATGAAATAAACACCAGGTCTCTGTTGACCACTTAAGAGTGAATAGTGTGGCTGCCAGTCTTAAGACTCAGAAGACAGGCTTGCTGCAGAGAACTTCATTGGCTTGGGTGTTGGGAACATTCACTCTGTTTCAGTGTAGTTTCTCTTCACAGAGGTCTAGCTATCATGTGGGATTGGAAGGAGGTCCTAGGGAAACTGAAGGTATCTGGCTGAGGCTACACCTCAGTATTACCCAAAGGGGCCTGGACTAACTCCAGTCCCCAACAGCCCATTAGGGTGTCAGCACCAGGATTTCCAGTCTTTCCCTATTGCATTTTCTTTCTCTCTTTTGTGGCTTTTATGGCTCCTATCTCTTCTTTGTATGCAATGTTGCAGGTGTTTTTGCAACCCGGCAATATAAATTTGTTGGATAAAGTCAGCAAGTGCCTTAGTAATCAGGAATGCAACTCAAAGAATTGCTGTCTTTGTAATTTTCTAGAGAGAGAGAGCAATTTCAAGATCTAGACCTGAAGGCCTCTTTGTCCCCTAATGATAGCACCCAACGGCATTGCATGGGGAGTTATTTCTCCCAGAGTAACTATCCTCCTCTCCATTTAAGCTGTTTCTTTTTTCCATGTGAGAACTTAGCATTGCCCAGTGAATTTGGATATCCCTTCTATGAGGCAAATTAATTTTATTCTCCTAAAAGGCTTATTGTGGGGGCAGTCCACAAAGCCTCAGACCTCTCTTTCAAACCTACGTCTGAAAAGGATTTGGACACAAAGTTACAGGCTAACTTTCCAAACCTTGTCAAGGCACCTGACAAGGCAAGGATTTGTTTCTGTGGGAAGCCCTATCAGCCCTATGTCCAGGGGAGCCCTAATTCCCCTGCTAAAATTGTGGGGAATGAGCCAAGCCAACTCCTACATTTCCTAAGACATCTATTCTGCTTCCAAGTATAAGGACTCCTGGGCAGGAGGAAGGGGCTATGTTTAGAAGTCAATCACTCCCATTTCCTTGAATAAACACTATGATTTGACTCTGTCCATTACCTATCAGCCAAGGGATTCCCTGAGAGATTTGAGTGTAAGAACTCCATTAGAGTTTCTTCCCCAAATTCAAATACTTCAATGTATTTTCCAAGCTTTGTGTTGGAAGCTCAAAAGAAGAAATAGATCTGGGGAACCCCAAAGGTAGTCAGCACACAGGGCTGGGGCACAGCATGGGTAAATGCAACTATTTCTACCTGCCAATCCTCCTAGTCCATGGTTGGAAGTCACACTTGCATCCGTGTGTGGCATCTATGAAGGTTGCTGGGACCCAGAGGACACAGTGAGGGAAAGAGGAGACAGGGAATGCCTTTTCTCTCTCTCTCTCTATATATATATACATATATATACACACACACATACATATATATACACACATATATACACGCATATACACACACATATGTGTGTATATATGTGTGTGTATATATGTATGTGTATATATACACACATATATACACACACATATATGTGTGTGTATATATGTGTGTATATATACATATGTATATATACATGTATACATATGTATATATACATATGTATACATATGTATATATACATATGTATATATACATGTATACATATGTATATATACATATGTGTACATATGTATATATACATATGTATATATACATATGTATATATACATATATACACATATGTATATATACATGTATACATATGTATATATACATATGTATATATACATATGTATATATACATATATACACATATGTATATATACATATGTATATATACATATATACATATATGTATGTATATATACATATATGTATGTATATATACACATACATATATGTGTATATATACATATATACACATATATGTATGTGTATATATACATATATGTATGTATATATATACATACATATATGTGTATATATACACATACATATATGTGTATATATACATACATATATATGTGTGTGTGTGTGTATGTGTTTGTGTGTATATATATATATATGTATATCCTAGGTGACCATAAAAGTGGGAAGGAGACTAAGGGACAACTTTTCTCCTCTCTTTTTCCAGATGGGTAACAGCCAATCTTCAGCCTACACTCTCCTTGAGTGCAGCCTGGATCACTGGGTCTCCTTTAACCCTCAGACCCTAAAGTTTGCTCTGGGAAAGCCCCAGCTTCACTCATGTATAGAGGCCTTCCAGAATTTAATTTCGAATAGTGTCTAAATTCTCCTGGAAGGATAATATGTTACTTTTAAATCAAACCCTGACCACTGCTGAGAAACAGGAAGCCCTGCAAACAGCTAAGAAATTTGGAGATTAGCTTTGTATTTCATATAGTTCCAGAGAGGGGGAAGAGCTTTATCCCATTGGAAAGACAGTAGTAGCCATTGGAGGACCCTATATGGGACCCCAGTGATAACATGGGAGAATGGGGGAGAAAACACTTGTTGAGAACAAGCCCCCCAAAATCTGGCCATAAACTGGCCCCAAAACTGGCCATAAACAAAATCTCTGCAGCACTGTGACATGTTCGTGATGGACATAATGCCCACGCTGGAAGCTTGTGGGTTTACTGGAATGAGGGCAAGGAACACCTGGCCTGTCCCGGCGGAAAACCACTTAAAGGCATTCTTAAGCCACAAACAATAGCATGAGCGATCTGTGCCTTTAGAACATGCTCCTGTTGCAGTTAACTAGCCCAACCTATTCCTTTAATTTGGCCTATCCCTTCGTTTCCCATAAGGGATACTTTTAGTTAATTTAATATCTATAGAAACAATGCTAATGACTGGCTTGCTGTTAATAAATATGTGGGTAAATCTCTGTTTGGGGCTCTCAGCTCTGAAGGCTGTGAGACCCCTGATTTCCCACTTCACACCTCTATATTTCTGTGTGTGTGTCTTTAATTCCTCTAGCGCCACTGGGTTACGGTCTCCCGGACTGAGCTGGTCTCAGCAATACTTTAAAATGTACATAGTGGAGAACTTACAAAGGACTCAAATTAGGACCAGATGAGAATCTGTCTACCTTTCTAGAAAGGCTAAGAGAGACCTTGGCGAAGCACACCTCCCTATCTCCTGATTCGGCTGAGGAACAACTATTTCTGAAGGATAAGCTTATTACTCAGGCAGCCCCTACTATCAGGAGGAAGCTGCAAAAGTAGGCCATAGGACCAGATGGCACTTTAGAAAACCTTCTGAAGGTGGCCGCCTTGGTCTGTTACAATAGGGATCAGGATGAAGCCCAGGAAAAAGAGAAGAGAGACAAGAGAAAGGCAGAGGCTCTAGTGGCTGCTCTTCAGACCTATAAAACACAGAATCCCCAAGGTGCACCTGCCAATTGCTACAAGTGTGGCAAACTAGGGCACTTTAAGAAGGATTGCCACAGCAGCAAGAGGAAGCCACTTGACCCTGTCCAGCCTGTGGTGGGGACAACTGGAAGGCAGATTGTCCATGGAGGCATAGGTCAGCGGGTCCACAGCCAGTCTCACAAATGGGCCAATAGGACTGATGGATTGTAAAGCTCGACTCTCTGGCTCCAACAGCTCAGACTGCCATTACCGTCCAGGAGCTCTGGGTGATTTTGGAGGTTGAATAGAGGAGGGTGGACTTTCTTCTGGCTCCAGAATCACCATTTCTGTTCTCCTCTTTAATCCCGGCCTCCTTTCCTCCCTTAACGTGTCTCTGAGGGACATGTCAGGAAAGCATTTTACTCAATATATTTCCCCTTAGCTGTAACTAGGAAAAACTCTGGCTTAACTCATGCCTTCTTAATCATATACAAAAGCACAACTTCTCTGCTAGACAGGAATACTCTAGCTTGTATAACAACCATGGTTCCAGGACAGACCCTCTGCCTTTCTCTGTTGGAGACTAACACTGATAGAGAGGTTTAGAACTCAAGGCTCCCCACACCAAAAACTAGCCAACAGCCTAAAATCACGCTAGGAAATAAGATGGCTACAAACATCTTCCTAAGATCAATCCTGGAATACTGGAGGCCCTGTAATTGGAACGTGGGGCTCCCATCAGCCACTATAGCAGTAAACTTGTGGAAGACCTGAAATACCTGTTTAAAAGACAGCCAAAAAGTAAGTAAATGACTACTAGCTTACCTTGGTAACTTTGTTACATAGTTACTGTAGACTATAGTAGCCATTTTTTATTTTTGCTGATTTCTAATCTAACTGATCCTTCGGGAGAAGTCAATTGCTATTTGGAATCAAATCTCCCAATGTCCAATTAAAAATTCCCGTGGATACTGTCTTCGATATTCTTCTCGTAATTTTGTCTATACTTTCTGCTCTTGCTTTCATTTTAATCCTCACTATAAAACAACTTTTCCAAGGACCTCTTAACCAGGAACACCCAGGGATTATCTCCTTCCCTAAATAGTGTTCTCTTTTCTAGAATTTAGTGTCTTTCACAAGGGTGCAACAGTTATAGCCACAACATTGCTTTCAAAGGGATTAGCCTAATTTACCTCTTATTCCTGTTATTTTTCTCTCTTTAGCTCTTCTTATAAGCACTTGCATTTGTTCCAAGCATATGTAACCTCCTTAGATAAGTAATTTTAAGTAATCTTTAACCTCTGCTTATATTATGAACTTTTTTTTTTGAGACTGAGTCTCGCTCTTGTTGCCCAGGCTGGAGTGCAATGGTGCGATCTTGGCTCACTGCAACCTCCACCTACCTGGTTCAAGCGATTCTCTTGCCTCAGCCTCCCGAGTAGCTGGGGTTACAGGTGCCCACCAACACGCCTGGCTAATTTTTTATATTTTGATTAGAGATGGGGTTTGACCATGTTGGCCAGGCTGGTCTTGAACTCCTGACTTCAGGTGATTCTCCTGCCTTGGCCTCCCAAAGTGCTGGGATTACAGATCTGAGCCACAGTGCCTGGCCATGAATTTCTTTTTATATTGGCCTTTTTTCTATTTATTTCTATTTGTTAGGTCTACCACACTTTCCAGGCAGGCACCACAAATTCCAGGTTGGCCAGTGCTTCTGCGGTCTTTTCATTTCAGCCCCTCCATTATATAACCTATAAGAAGTCCTCCACTGGGGATGGGGGCCACCCTTCAATAATTTATAAACACTCCCTCCAGAATAACACAAATCATACATGTAGTAAAGAATTAAACTTAACTATTATGGCATTCGCCTCTGGGAGTACATTTTGCACTTCTGGCACATTTACCAGAAATTGTTTGATAAGCCAGATAAGTGAGATACCACTCACTTTCCTAAATGCTTCCAACCCTTTTCTTAAAATGCAACAGTAGTCCTGGAAACCCACCTATTCAGGCTACTAGTCTGGTACAAAGATAGGGGGCCTCCATACCTTGACAAGAAATGGTTTCCTCTGTACTTCTCAATATCCTGTGTTTCTATCTGGAGACAAACAACAGGGAACACCGTATGTCATGCAGCAGGACCTTTACTTCCAATCTTTGTTCTCCCCAAGCTTTTGTTTATCAAATATTTAATGGTAATAGAGGTATTAAAACTTGTCAGAACAAGAAAGTTTGGACAGTTAATGACTGCATTCAATATATGTGGGCAGATTCAATTGACGGCACCTTAACGAGTCACTCTGCCTTGTAAAAGGCAGGAGCATGGGCTGGTACTTCTTGGCATCCTTCAGGAACCGAATAATCTGTCCCAAATTGTTTACTCAGCCAGGACTTACAGAAATGAGTAAACTCACTTAATAACATCACTATCATCTGTGCACCTCAGGGACTATGGTTCGTCTGTAAAGACCAAAAATAAATAATGTGGGCCTTGAATTGCCTATATCACACAGTAGTGCAAAGAATGTGTTCACTGAGCTCGGTGTTGCCCCTGGGGGGGCTCCCTACGCATATACCAGGTTTCCCATAATCCCTTCCGATCAAGAACATACCAGACAGAAAGGAGAAGTAGGTCTTACAGCCTTGAGTGTAACAACAGCAGTTATATCCATAGGTGGCTTGGTAGGAGGAATAGTTTACAATGGATATACAATCCAGAATGCATCAAGTATAATTGAACAGAATGCTGAAAATGCTGGTCAAAGTCTTAAGTTGCTCCAAACTTCATAAATTCACTTGCCAATCAGGTGATGGATCATAAAATAACCCTTGATTATCTTTTAGCAGAAAAAGGAGGGTTATGAGCTATAGCAAATACTTCTTGTTGCTTTTATGTTAACTCCTCATAACATAAGCCTAAGCTTAGCTTAGGGCTAAGCAGCTACTTCATAGAGCTAAATGATTAAGAGGTACTAAGATCCGTTTGGCTGGAGATATATAGAATACTATTAAAGGGTATCTTCCCTCAATGGCATGGTTTCTACCCTTGTTAGAATGCCAGGTAATGGTTATCTTAGCTCTGCTTTTTGGACCTTGCATATTAGGCTTTCTTCTAAAAGTTGTGTCTTCTTGCCTAGAAGTCATCAAAATTTAGCCGGTGATGCAGATGAAACCCCACATAAAAATTCCAGTTAGGGTCACCACTCCAGAGAGGGGAATGAGCGAGGAGGCAGATAGAGGTTGGATAAGCAGATAGAGAGGGTTTTGGGAGTGGAAAAATATCCGTGGGACCACACCTGCACTGCCCCTATAGCTAGTGGAAAGAAATGTGGTTAAGAATTTCCTCTTATGCAAGGATGTCTCCTCAGAAGGGACAGTCCCAACTTAGGCACAGGCACAATAAATCAACCTAAATGTCCTTAACTTGATGCAACTCATTATAATGTCATTAACATGACATTTGCATTGTGGTTTTAGCCCCCCTTTAAACCCATCAGTGCTTAGGCACCCCAAGGGGGAAATTTACCCCTCCCATTTAGGCAGAACCCACAGAAGACTTCCTTGCTCTTGCCATATAAAAGACCCAGAACTCAACCCCATTTCTGGCAACCTGCTTTCAGGGACCTTCTCTTTGCTGAGAGCTTTCTTTTTGCTTAATGAGCCCTACTCTATTTATTCTCCAGTAGCTGCATGCCTTATTCTTCTTAGTCATCGGACAAGAATTCGGACCTAGCTGAACTAGGGACTATTTAGACTGTAACACTTATACCTTGTGACTTATATCTTCAAGACTTAAAAATAAATCTCTAATATTTAAGACAATATGGTATTGGTATAAATATCAGCAACAAATTAATCAAGGAACTAATTAGAGTCAAAAATAAAGCTATATATATATGTTCAATTGATTTTTCACAATGTTCATAGGCAATCTGGTAGAAAAAATGTAGAATTTTCAACAAATAATGTTGGAAAATTT
The DNA here is from genome assembly GCF_028858775.2 of Pan troglodytes. Lineage (NCBI taxonomy): Eukaryota > Metazoa > Chordata > Mammalia > Primates > Hominidae > Pan > Pan troglodytes. Next base: position 95,514,023 of record NC_072411.2, read on the forward strand.
ATTGTCCATACAGTATTGAATAAAAAGAACAACTTGGATTGATATATTATACCATATAAAAATAACTAAAAGTTCAGAAACCCCAAATTCCAAAACTTCAAAGAAAATAATTTTTAAAATATTTATCCTTGGATTAGGCAAAGATTTCTTATATCTCATACCAAAAGGATGACTTATTAAGGTATAAATAGTTAAACTTCATCAAAATGAAGAACATCCAAAGGCACCATTAAGAGAATCAGAAACAAGCTACAAACTATGAGAAAAATATCTGAAAATCACACATTTGTTTAAGTACTATATTCAGAATGTATAAGAACTCTTATTAACCTCAGTAATAAAAAAACCAACAGACTTTTCATTGAAGAAGATGCACAGATGGCAAATAGACACATAAAAATGCTCAGCATCATTATTCATTAGGGAAATAAAAGTAAGAATCCAATGAGATACCACAACGCACTTATCAAAATGTCTCAAAGTGAAGACTGACTATACCAAGGGTTGAAGGAGATTTGAAATAACCTGAATGTGCATTTCCTGCTGGTGGGAATGTAAAGGGGTAGATCCACTTGTAGAAAACAGTTTCGCAAATTCTTAAAAAGTTATTCTTACATCTACCATATGCCCCAACCATTCTACTCCTAGGTATTTACCAAGGGAAATGAAAGCAAATGTCCAAAATTCGAACCAAATCTAATGGCTACCAATATGTAAACAGAAATACATATTGTGCTATATGGTTACTCAGAAATGAAATGAAACAAACTCTTGACACACAATAACACACATCAGCAAGTTCCTGAATGAAGGACAGTCAGAATAAAAGAGTACATACTGTATGATTACATTGAAAAAATTGTCCAGAAAATACAAACACCTCTGTAGTGACACAAATTTAATCAGTGATTGCTTGAGGATGGAAAGATAACTGAGAAGGAACATAGAAAAGAGGGAACCAGAAGCTTTCCTTGTGATGGGTATGTTCATTATCTTAACTGTGGTTTTGGATACAGGTATGCTTACCTATATCAACATAATACACTTTAAATATGTGCAGTTATTTTACGTCAACTATATCCCATGATCAGTCAGCAGTTAAGTATCTCAGTAATCTTTGTCTATGAAGCAAGTGGAATGAAATTGGGATTGAGAATATTATTGGTAACAAAGCAGCAAGTCTCCCAGAAGGAAGTTTTATGGTTTTTAAAAGTTTTCATTTTCTTTTTAAAACATCTGTGGTAGAGTCTTATATAGAAACATTGTTTCCATGGCCTTGTGCAGGTCTCATTACAAACATTTTTAATAGTCTTATACCTGGAGGGCTGATTTTCATTTCCCCAAACGGTATTCTGATTCTTAATGGCAGGTATTTTTAGATAGACATTCCTCAAATGAGAATGCTAAATATGAAATTGTGAACAAATGGGAATAAAATTGTAAGAATTGAACCTCCATTTGCTTTCAATATAAGTCATTTTGCCCTAGAAAAATTAGGCAAAATTTATTCTAGGTTGTTAGCTTAATATACTTGACTATTTTACTACACTGGGGCTTGAGGTTGGGGTGGGAGGACTCCCCCTAGTGGTTGCTTTGCTTTGTTTAATTATTTTCTTCATAGATCCTGAAAACATGAGCTCTGAGTGGGTGTTCAAATGCAAGGCTGGGTATTCTTGGATTCATATTAGTAAAAATTATCCTAGTCCTAATCCCAATTTCAGGAAGTTTGAATAACTAGAAGAAGATGCAAATAGAATTTGGTGCAAAATCCCCCCAAGAAAATAAAATGAGTTTTCCACATTGTAAGATATTTGAAATATTTTATACCTTCAACAACATGACTCCTGTTAGAAAAAGTATAACACTGAATACATTATGAGGATCAGGGGAGGGTTGTTTGGAACTGAAATTAGTAACTCACAAAATCCTATATGATTCAATCTAAACTGAGTACAAAATAAAAAGAGAAATATTATATGCTATTTAGGGCTTTTGTTCAGTGCTATCAGGCAGCAGGTAATTGACCGACTGCCATTTTACTCTTCTTATTGTTCTTTTAATCTCTTCACTCAACTTCAACAAACTTTTAATTTGTTTCCGGAATAATCTTCATCTAGGCTCCTAAATCCCTTTCCATGTTTATATACAAAAATTTAAAGAATTAACAAACAGCTTTCTATCCAAATAAAGCTCCATATTAATCACAATCATCAGTTTCTGAAGATACTCCCAAATAATTTTAAAATCTCAAGGAGTAAAAGCATACTTTTAATGAACACCCAGCTTTAAAACAGATTTCTTAATCTTTTAACAAGCCAGTCATACCTAAGTACAGTTTACACAGGAAGTTTAGAGCTGCTAACTCTGAGGGCTTATGTTATTTTTTCACAATATCTTAGAAATAATACTTTCCTGTGCACTTAAGTTTGACTAGTACATTTCATATATACTTAAATTTGAATCATGGTGGTAAATAATTCATGATAAAGTTAATAAATTATCCTATAGAGAACTAACACAGTTTATCAATGCACATACAAAAATACAAAAAAACCTGGCATCTGTCTTTACAATGAGTATACCATTGCTTGGTGTTGAGATGAAATATATTTTGTAAATCTTTACAGTTCTAGGGACAAATAATAAAATTGGCAAAGTCCACCTTTGGGATATTTTCAATCTTATAATACAATTTATTTAGAGGTAAAAAAGAAAACACAATAAGAAAGAAAAAGCATTATAATTTATGTAAGAGCAGAAAAATATTTTTGAAGTTTTCTAAGAAAGTCTCTGGAATTCAGGTGAATATAATATTAGTATAAAGATAGATTGATCATACAATCAAATAAAAACTGTGGAAAAAATAAATAGAAAAGAAGACAAAGGTACTGAGAGCCATCCACAGTAATTGTTGTGTATACAGATAGAGGAAAAAAAGCATTCAACTTCGAAGTATAATGTAGTTTTAATACCTAAGGTCATCTAGTTGAAAAGAATAAGAGTAAAGGGATTGCTATCCTAAAGCAATGCTGATACAAATTTAACATGCATATGAATCACCTGGCATCTTGTTAAAATGTTAATTTTGATTCAGACCCTGGCATTCTGTATTTCTAATAAGCTCCCAGAAGATGGGGATGCTGCTGCTTCCCAGATCACCCGTTTAGTAGCAAAACACCAGAAGGCATACAGGAAAAATGGTCAGAGATATAAATGTAAACAAATATTTTTCAAGGTCTTAAGACTACAAAAGGGAGAAAAGGTATGGGTTTAAGGATGTCTATCCAAGTGAGGACATACTAAACTTTAGTGAGACCCAAAGAAGAGGCTGTTAATTCATTGACCAAGATAAGTACCAATCCTATGGATTTCTTGTTTTAAAATATAGTGCATTAATTAAAACATTTGAAGTATAGTAAGGGCAAAAAATCAGAAGGCTATTGTCATTGAAAGGATAGTTGATCACTCACAGCTTAAGGGGAAGGGTTATGCCATGCCTTGGGGAGCCACTTAGGGAGGCATAAGGGTTAGGTACAAGGTAGAAGAAATGGGAGAACTGTGGGAAAGAGCCTTTATTGTAGTTTCTGCAGGAAAGAACAAGTAGAGAAAGGTAAGATGACTTAGTATTGGTTAGTTTGAATAATTTAAATACGATCTAGGGCATAGAGGTTTTCCTTCATTTTGTGGTACCTGAACCTGGGGTGACTAGGGCAGGGACATAGCGGCCCAGTGAAGGAGGTGGTTGTGGTGTGGCTCTCCATTGGTTGCTTTGTTTTTGAAAAGCTCACAGACAGGCACATTGTATACTATCTCTGTGAACTGGATAACCCTGAGAGGGACAGTTCCTCAAGGGAGAGCAGGGGTGTGGATGTCAAAGTATCAGGATACAGAAAATAGAAGATATGATTAATACAACGTGAGCACAAAATAAGATGTGATTAAAAAGGAAGGCATGGTTTCTTCTAATTTGGGGAAATACTGGGAAAGGCTTACTTACAAGTGATTCCTAAAATCTATTGTAAAATGAATAGTATTTTTTTCAGGCTCACAGATGAGAAATTATGTCTTATGCAAAGAGATGAATTAAGCAAAGGCAAAAACATTTGTTTGGGGGCATATTAGAGATCCTGGAGGAAATGAGGTGTGGCTAGCAAATCGGTTTGTGATCGGAGATAAATTCATGGACAAGACCTAATGTGACTTTACAGACTTTGTAACTCTAGAGAAACAAGTTAGAAGAAATATGTGTCACACATCTGTCTTCTAATTTTCCAATCTCTCCTCCATCATCCTGACCAGTGACTTTCCTGAAGTATTACCTGATCGTGTAAAGAATAGTTTGTTTGGGCACACTAATAACATTAAACTGCCCTACTTCCAACATTGATGCAATTTTGCCATACATCCTTCAAATGTTTAATGTAGTGACTCTCTCTCTCATGAATTAGGGAGAGCATGTGCAATTATCTCATGGTCACTTACCTGTATACTTACATGGGCATAGTTACATGTTGAAAATATTTACTGTGAAAGCAAATAATTAAACAGAGAAATGCTCCAAAGTAAGTACTTCACCAAAAAAATAAATAAATAAAAGAAAGATATAACAGAATCTCTGTCAAGGATAAAAGAATAAGGGAATAACATTTAAAATTATTATGGGCTTGTTCTATCCTCATCACTTTACCAAGTTAATTTAGTTGTCATGACAAATCTGTAAGGAGATTTTATTCCTGAATCTAAAATAAGAACCCTGCATAATGATCACCTGAATGCTTGCAGACATGCACACTGTATCTGATAACTTATCCTCAGGAATTCTGATCCCATAGGCCTGTAGTGAGGACAGAAACTTGTATTAAACATACAACACAGATAATACCAATTCAGGTGATCTTGGTCTACATTTTGAGATAAACTGGATTAATTGACTTATCAATATCATCTAATAAGTAGTAGACTTCCACCTTAGTTTTGTATTTATCTTTTTTTAATTCATCATGATTCCAGAGAAGTAATATTTTCTCAGAATATTTCAGATGGTTTTATTTTTTATTTTTTGAAAGTTCAGATATTATTTATGAAACATGCTCCTTTATACAAAAGTAGACATGACAGAAGCTAAGATGCGGTCAGATGTTCTTTGTCACAAATGGAAAAATTTATCAAGGCTATTCTCAAATTAAAAACCTCTACCCCTATTTAAATGACTTAACTGTTACAGATCTAGAGAAACTGGTATTTTTTTTTCTACATTGGATGAGATATAGAAAAGCAGTCTTATTCCATGTCAAAAAGATTATAAGCAGTTTTCTATAGGATATTTTTCTGACACATATAAAAAGCAGAAAAATTTGGTTGTTCTTACTGTTGTTTTTTAATCATTTCTCACAGAATTTAAGTTTTTCTCACAAAAATTAAAATGGAAGTTATAGATCCCTGTAAAGCTAAACTTCACTAAAACTTGATAGTAAGCAAAAATTTAATTTTACTATCAGTGCAATATGTCATTTATAATGATGTGTTTGTAAAGTGAAAAAAGTCATGGGTTATATAAATTTATATATAAAATTATATAAATTTATATATAAAATATATATAAATATATAATATATAAATTATATATATATTGCTCTACTAATAACATGCTTTTTGACCAGGGCCAACTTTATTCAGTTCCACTAAGCTATTATTTCTTATCTATAAAATATTTTAAAAATAAATTTATTACTCCTTTGAGGTAGTAAAGTAAGAACAAAATGCTTCTTTGGAGAGGATATTGAACTACAGAATCTACCAGTTTCTGTCAATTTCCCCTCTTCTTGATCTATGACAATGGGGAAATGTAAATGATGTACCTAGAAGGGAAAACTGGGGTGAAAACTGAAAGCAAAACTATATGTAGTCAAGAGTGGAAGATTAAATGTTAAAACCTTTTTGACCTGTATGTGTAAAATCCATACAAATTTAAAAGCATTACGTACTTTATTACTCATGGTAAATATCTTTTATTGATCAGATGAAATGTAAAGTTAAATGTATGCCAGAGAAAACTCAACAAGTAAGTTTTGTTTTGTTTTGTTTTTCTCTAATGTCATTAAGTTCGATTGATATTCTTAGCAGTGGACTTTGGAAGACTCATTACAGATAAGCTTTCTTCTTTGGATCTCCAGTTAATAGGCATTTTGGCTTTGTAATCTGGATAAAGTAAATTATGTGTTTGATTTTTTCAATCCATAAGCATAGATTTGAATATAATTTAAATATATAAAATTACTTCTCTTGAGGTTTTTCATTTGTTTCATCTTATTGAAAAAAATCTCAGTACCCTCCTAAAGTCTCATTAAGTAGCTAATTAGAATTTTTAAGTCTTCTATATCTTATTCAACACATATTTTTAGTAAAACAGTTTGCAATGTACTAAATACAAAAATATGTTTAAATTTATTTGCTCTTACTAAAGTGATCAAGACACTATATTTTAGAATGATGAGAATATGTTATTTGAAATAATCAGCAAATAAACTCTATATAATGGAATCTGAGATGAAATACCCAATGTTAAAAAGTAAAAATGTAGCAACACCAGAATATTCACAAAGTTAGGTTAGCTGAATTTTTGTTTATTATCTTTGACCATTCTGATTCTGTTTATAGGAACTTATATGGAAATAATGCAAACTATGGGGAAAGGCATACACATGTTGATTATGCTCTTATTTAAACCAACAATATAGAAATTGCTATTTAGAAATATAGAAATGAATCCTATGACTGGGGTAGTTATCAATTAATGACCATAATTGTAATCCATGTGGTCATATAAACACTTAAGAAATAGTAATTTTATAAAAGCAAGACTACATGTAAATAAGTATTATAACTATTCAAAATGCATGCATGTGAGTAAAAATTAGAATAAATTAACCACAAAAAGAAAGAAAAGTGGTTTTCAGGGAAGGAGGATTACAGACAATTCCTCACTATAGTTTTATACTTTTAGTATATTTATCGTATTGCTTTGATAATTTAGAGGAAGAGAGAGATCCCTATTTTTTTAAATAAAAATTCTACATTTTACAAATAGTAAGAAAACAATCTATTGAAAGATACATGAAAAAATGTATTTATTCTTAATCTCATATTATCTTTTCCAAATAAAAAAAATGCACTGTAAGATTATTTGTAAGATTATCCATTGAAAAGATGAATGACCAGCCAATGCCCCCTCCCCATACCCACACACTAAAGATTGAGTCTTCGTTATCTCAAAAGAATATGCAAAAAATCATTTTCAAAGGTACATCTTGAGCTCCATTTCCAGATATGAGTGAAGTATGGGGAAAATTGAATTAAAACTCTTTTTATTGATTTTTGAACACAGTGAACACATAGATGTGGCAGAATGCAAGGAAAAAGAGATACCAGCAGAGAGCAGATGAACATAATCACCCACTCATTCACACTTCCAAGTATTCAACCAATAAAAATTCGCAGATCAGTGATAATTTAGTAAGACTGGAGATGAAATAAAGTATTGATCAATATCTATTCAGTTTTTATTGAGTTCCTACTTGACAGAATAACACTTTTGGTTTTTCTAACACTCTTGACAGTCCAACATACTGATTTTGTCTACTTATTTCTTCTGTTAATTATCTATTCAGCAGATATTTAATCAGCACCAGCTATGTGTGAGGCACTGTTTTGAGTAATAGATATATTGCAGTGCAAAAGACAGGAATGGTATCTGTCCTCAAAGAGTTTATATTTTAATTGGAGAAGAATGAAAATGAATAACTGGTAAGTAATTAAATAAAATATACATGTTAGTTTGTACCATATAGGACAGAGCATGATGAAAAGACTGTAAATGAAGTAGGTAGAGAGTCATCAGTTAACATTTCTCTGAGGAAATGGTAGTTGAGCTAAGACTGGAAGACTTTTCTGCAATTCTATAAAAAAATTAATCAAATAAAGCCATCTGGTCTTACAAAAGCATTTGAAATCACACATATTAAATATATAAGTAGTGAGTACTTCACTTAGAGGTTACTGCACAATATCGTCCAGGTCAGATAGGAATCTCACCTACCATTTTTATTGTGAAACGTTAGATAGGAATCACATAAAAGAAAAGTAGATTTTTAAAATCTATAGATAGTTATTTCCTGAATAAATAAAAAGCAAATAGAATTTAAATATAGATTTGAAATTTCAAAACCAGATACCTACCACCAGCCAGAGTATGGTATTGCATTACTTGTCACTTTTGTCAGGTCTTAATTGATGGTCTTCTGGGGCCTACTCACATTTATGCCAGCAGGCCAAGTATTAATAATAAAAGTCAACTGATCTCTATTTCTTGAATCTGTTCGTGAATTTCAGATTTTTAAAATCCTTTTAACAATTGGGTGTCCTGGGGGTGAGATTAGGCTCCTCGTAGAAGACTTGTCTTTAAATACTGCCAAGAGACTCTATTATCCCTCTCTCACCCCATACACACATATCACTAATCTATTGCCTGAAAGATGACTGGGGAATGACAGAAAGAAAGAAAATCCTTTGGCTTGCAAATTATCAACATAATAGACAAGGTGCCATTTCTTTTCTCCCCACTAAAATCCAATTGAAGAGGGCTCCAAGTGTCTGTAACAATCTAGGGTATTTCACATTTTATTCTCTAGTATGACAGTTTTCTAAAAAGCAAATCTGTTGATCTGCTATGTGCTTACCCGAGCAAAGGAAAAGGTAGAGAGAGTTAATGGGAAAATAGTTTGGATGGTAGATGAATAGTCTCAACTCCCATAGTTTGGAGTAACAGGGACAAGTGAATTTCTTGAGGGTTAAGTGGACCAAAGGAGTCACACTGCAAGCATCATTTATTTTAAGGCATCGTTACATGTCTCCCAAAGACAACAAGCCCATCTCCTTCAGAGACCCAGGTCCAGATCCAAACTGAACACATGAAATAAGCAAACCCAGAGTTAAGTCAGCTCCAGGCCTTGGGAAGTTTCAACCTTATTGCATAGTCCTTCCTTCAAAGTCCTCTACTCCCCTGCACCCCCAATCAGGCCAACTCGTAGCCTCTGAGCCACCAGGGAGCTTTATTTGTGGGGTAATTGATAGGGGTTCAAGTGTCACATAAGGAAGATACTCTGAACTCTATTGTTCCATAGAATACTGAAAATAATTCCCTCATTTATAATACTAATCAGCGATGACAGGTCTTCTCTTCTTCATCATAAATGCAGGTTTTGAAGTAGATTATCATCTCAGACAGCTACATACTCTAGTTTCCATATGGGCTTCATTAAAGGCTACTGTCCTCACCTAGGATAGTATTTAAGATAGCTAGGTGGAGTTTGCAGTGAGCTAAGATCATGCCACTGCACTCCAGCCTGGACAACAGAGCAAGACTCCACCTCAAAAAACAAAAAACAAAAGATAGCTATACTTGAATAATGTTGCCATTCCCCAGCCTAGATTATTATCTGCCCAAAAGGGTCTTCAATAGCAAGAAGCCACAGGGGATACTACTGAAAGAGTACTACTAAATGAAGGAGTTAGAGGTGGTACTGTGTATCTCATCCTAAGACAGTGCAATGATAGCCCTTTGAAGAATCTACACAAGACAGTCATGAGATAGCTGGTGTTTTGATGGTGCCATGCACAGACTTTGATGGCCAGGTGATAGACCAAGCAGCAACAATTGATAGATAAGCAATGAAATCACTAAATAGAGACAACTGTTTCATTTCTACTCCTGTCCCAGAGTAACCAGAAAATGAATCAGAGGAGTGGTGATGAGATAGATATCCCAGTGGTCTTTCCAGTACTTCTCATCTTTTGGCATCATGTTAGAGTGAGGTTTGGGAGGAGAATAAACACCCTATTACACCCAATATCATTTCAGGGTCTTCAACTCCCAAGCCAGTGTATCGATGGACAAGAGAAGGAGTAAAGATTATACATGAAAGTGATTGTTTAAGTAGATTTATTTATTTATTTATTTATTTATTTATTTATTTATTTATTTTGAAACGGAGTCTCACTCTGTCTCCCAGGCTGGAGTGTAGTGGCGCTATCTCAGTTCACTGCAACCTCCACCTCATAGGTTCAAGCGATTCTCCCACCTTAGCCACCTGAGTAGCTGGAATTACAGGCAGCCGCCATCATACCTGGGTAATTTTTGTATTTTTAGTAGAGACAGGATTTCACCATGTTGGCCAAGCTGGTCTTGAACTCCTGACTTCAGGTGATCCACCTGCTTCAGCTTCCCAAAGTGCTGGGATTACAGGCATGAGCCACCACACCCAGCATTCAACTTATTTTTTGTGTCAAATGATTCAAAACTATATATGACAGCTTTTATATTTTTAGAAAACACAGGAAGTATTTCATTGAATGCTCCTCAATTGGTATCTAATTTTCCACATTTTTGTTTTCAAAAACGTCTAACCAGCTCTGATGCCAATCAGTTTCATGATATTCATAACAGACAAAATGTTTGGAAAGTTCCGAATGCCAAAATAATTATTTTAATTCTACACTATATAAAGCAGATGGTTTTATTCATTTGTTCTAAAGCAGAGTGTTAAAAAGGAATTCTAGTAATTTCGTGAAGAAAATATTATTGTTTTTATTTTTCATACCTGGAGTCTTGTTTTTTATAAGGTTAATTTGTTTAAGTTATACTGTTGGAGAGTTACCTTCAGGTAATCATTCATTAGATGTGGCACTGGATGTCACATTCCAACACTTTTATCTGGCTGAAGTTTTCTCGCTTTTTTACCTGTTGATTTACATTTCTAAACTCTTCCCATACCTCAGGGTCTGACTCAAAAGACACCTCATGCATAAAGCCCACTTCCCTCATCTCTAGAATTATTCAATTCTGACTCTGAACATCTCTACATCATTATATTGTCATTGAAATAATTAAATTCATAATATCAGTGATGATTAGAATTACCATTTTTTAATGTCTGCTGTGATCATGGAAAATGTATATGATTTTCCTAAGTCTTAGTTTTCTTATTTGTAAAAAGAGGATGATAATATATCTACTTAATCTACTTCAAAAATTGTTATAATAAATTATGACAATATAGGTAAAGCACTAAGCATGGGGCAAAAAAAACAAGAATAGTAAACACAGAATGGATGTTACCAACTATTATAATGCAATGCTATATATATAAAACAATCAAATGTTTCCTTTTACTTTTACTAAATAACTGGACATTGTGATGCATTTTCTGTTTTTGTAAATTCCTTTTAGATATGCCTTTTCCTAAAAACCTTTCTGGAATTCACTGGTGGTTCAGCTACTAATATCTAATAGCTTTCAACTTCCTCAAACAGAAAATTTGATGTTTCTGTTCTTTAACAGAGATAGTAGATATGCATTAATTATTTTTTAAAAGCTAAAATAAATATGATTAGGTACCGATTGGATGATGCACGAGCCCTCTTATTAACAAAGTACATAAGAATCAGTATAGATTTAGCATACGGTATCCTGGGGATAAAGTCCCCCGATCATCTTCAATGGGAAGAAAATGTGTTTATCTATCTCGAAAGACATTTGAAAATGTTATACAAAATAATATCTACACAGTTTATAACTCCCTTTCTAGAACATGTTAGTTATCTGAAATATATTAGTTATTTTTAGAATCATTACTTGACAAAATATGGCAGCTCTGTGTACATTTTTGTTTTGTTTTGTTTTGTTTTGGCTGTAACAAAGGAAACACTTTGCATTACTCTTCTTCACACTAAGAAACCAAGTTTCAGGTTATCTTTAATTAGAAAAAGCTTTTTATCATAAGAGAGAATTTATCATTCCTGAAGGCCAGCACAGCAGGGTTACTGGATGCAAGGTATAGCCAGCAGGACAAGATCTGAGAAGTCTGAGGGCAAAACCTCACTAAAAACCAAAGGCCTTCATGGTCTTATGAGAAATTTGCAGTTCATATTTTGAAAAAGATATTGAAGAAACATCACTTACAGAAAATAGTCTATTTTTAAATAACTTTAAGTTCATAACTAAAACCAAGGACTTGCTGAAAATGTAGGGAAAGCCTTGAATAAGAAAGCGATAGCCCAACTCATATCTAAGAGTTTGGGGAAAAGATTAATATGTGGCACTTAGATGAGGTTCAGCAAAAACTGAATAATAAAATAAGGTTTACTGTTGAGAACTTCAACCAGGTGAGAAAAGAAGTTATTCTCTTAGCCACAAACACCAATAATTCATAAAAACAACTTAAGAACTAAAAATTCAATTCTAGAATATAAATAATAGAGCATCAAAATAAATTATTTTTAGTTTGTATTAAAGTACTTAAGGTAATGGCATTAATGATTTTAATACTATATTCTTAGTATGCTATTCTATATGCTATAATACAATAATATTAATTGTTATCATTGTCATTTGTTGATTTCCTACTTTGTCCAGGAACTGTATCAGCACTTTACTATGGGTATTATAACTCCTCACAGATGATGGAATTAAGAGTAAGGGAATAATTTGCTGAAAGTTTCATTGATCTTAAATTGTCAGAGTAGGTAGCTAGTCAGGCATGAGCAGGGCAGGAGAGGGCTCTCCCCACCACCAGGAATGTCAGGTGACAATCAGGTGATGGTCAGGCAGTTGTCACACTGCCTCTCCAAAGTAATAATTGGTCACAGCCAGAGCCAGGGAAAGGCAGTCTCCCAATAAACAGAAACATCTGAAACTGGTGATCAGCAGCTTCCCAATAAGATACCAGGAGTTGGGCAAGTGGGCTAAAGCATGATCATTAAGAGACAAAATGGCAGAGTTTAACTGGCCTATGGGCTTCTAGGAACATTTGGCTGGTAAGGAGAAAACGCCTCAAGTGAGCATGCGTACAACTCTAGTCAACACACTGTGGATGTGGACAGCCCACCCCAAGGGAAGAATCAGGGGAGAAGGGATGCAAGACCCCGGAAGTATGCCAACATATAAACACTTAAGTCAAAAGTCAAATGGGGCATTCGATCTCTCAAGTCGCATGCTTGGCCCTCTTCCAAGTGTCCTTTACTTCCTTTCATTCCTGCTCTAAAGTTTTTAAATAAACTTCCACTCTTGCTCTAAAATTTGCCTTAGTCTCTCACTTTGCCTTATACCCCTCAGCCAAATTCTTTCTTCTGAGGGGATAAGAATTGAGGTTGCTGTAGACCCCACACAGATTCACTGCCAGTAACACGATATCTACTTGATCCATTCATAAAGCTTCACGTTTGAAAATAATTTTCAGAGAGACACATGGGCTGGATAAAATCAACATAATTCTTTTTTTTTTTTTTTTTTCCAGACGTAGCCTCCCTCTGTCGCCCAGGCTGGAGTGCAGTGGCGCGATCTCGGCTCACTGCAAGCGCCGCCTCCCGGGTTCATGCCATTCTCCGCATTCTCCGGCCTCAGCCTCCCAAGTAGCTGAGACTACAGGCACCCGCCACCAAGCCTGGCTAATTTTTTGTATTTTTATTAACCAGGATGGTCTCTATCTCCTGACCTCGTGATCCGCCCGTCTCGGCCTCCCGAAGTGCTGGGATTACAGGCGTGAGCCACCTCGCCCAGCCAAATCGACATAACTCTTATGAAAAATAATTGGTTATTCAAAATCAGCAAAACTGGGGAAGGCAAAGTTTCTTACAAAATTCTATTTTTACAAAGTTTATATCTGTGCTGATTTTCTAAACATTTCACTTTGACTGGGGAGCATTTATTTTGACAAGTTTTCTTTACATCTTTAGTTCTTAATGAATATATACTGAATAAATAAAGTGTTACTGAATTTTTGGAGATTTCTAGAAGAGTGTGTATGTCTATACCAATTCTATGTGAAATATATAAAATCTACCACAAACATATTTATTAAAATTGAAGGCTCATATCTATTTGTGTGGTAATAATAATGTAGAGACTGATGGTAAAACAAGAAATTATTTTCTTACTTATAAAGAGTAAGTTCTCTAGTATTTAAACAAAAGGCATAATTTATTTTAATCACATATTTAATTAGGAGCTACTAAAATATGGGCTATTTCCTAGGGATATATATACAATTTTTTGGTCTAGAAATGTAAAAAGAAAAAAAAAGCTTGGTTAATTAGCATAGTTTATTATTGTCCCTAATACAATGGCAGTAGAATAAAATTACCATTGAGTAGATAATTTCCACCTCAGGCCATCTGCAGATGTGGCTCCATTAATACAAAATTTATGAGTGATAAATCATTGTTTTTCCAAAGGGAAGTTGAAGGTTAGATCATTACCTAGATATTAGTTTATCATTTTTGGTATTTTTAGACACTTGCTATTATGTCTATTCTAGATTAATAATAATGTAACTATCCCTTAAAATATATTTCTACTAACATTAATATGTGTGAGAAAAATGTACACTGATAATATTTATCAATTTTTTTTTCTGGTAAACAAGCCTCGATTGTAGAATAAAAAATTGGAGCTTTAAATGTTAAAGTATAAAAAAATTTGCTCCTACCTCAAAATTGAATAAAGCATTTTATTTGGCATAATCTAATAAATTGATTGATTTAACTGATAATCACAGTTTTTTTAGTACCTATTAAAACAAAGATTAGGAATGAAGAAGAAAAATTACTTATGTGTGTACCTATTAAGTCAGTTTTTGCTAATGTATAAACTGCTGGTAGCCTGCTAAGGAAAATAAACCTTATTGAAGAAGACACCTTAAATGAGAATTGAGATATGTAACTTAGCATAAAGCTTTTTCTACCCAAAGAGACATTCACAGGTATTAATTTTTGCCATCATCTTGTCTATTAGGGCACAGATTTAACCAGACACACTAACTTCTTGCCCTTGTGAATATAATGCCAAAATTATCATAAATGTACAATATAGATTATTTGATAAAGTTATGAGCTCCTATTAATACACACATAGGAAAAAGCAAAATGAATAAAAACAGTTAAGTAAATGGACTCAATCAATACCATTTTAACCACAATAACTACATACACTAAAATTGTCAATTAACTGGAAAGAATCTTGTCTTACAAGGGAAACCATATTTCAGGGTTACTAAATAGGCTTAGTTGATGAATAAAAGTATTTCTTTATAAAATCATCCTAAATAATAAATACAAAAATATAATAAAAGTAGAAGATCAATATTTTACAATCACTAGTAAACTAGTAGGTTTAGTAATGCCTATCGATGGATGAATCCAATAAATGAAAGGTGAATGGAAAATCTTACAATTGGCAGAAATGGATGTCACCCTTTGAACTCACTAAGTAACTTAAACCTTACTAAAAGTGGGACAGCCAGACTTTGTATATTCTTGACATAATTCAATATGAAGTATACGGTATCACTTATGAATTATTCTTGGCTAGAGGAACCTAAACCTAATTCGGCCTTTAAAACAAATGCCCACGCTTGTAGAGATGTATACTGTAATAAGTATCTAACAGTAAAATGACATGACTTAATACTTGGTATTTGTTGCAAAACAATTCAGTAAGAAGGAAGTAAAGAGGAGGGTGAAGAGTTAAAACAGATGAAGCAACAGTCTTATTGAATTTAGGTGACAGGCATTTTAGAGTTTATTGTATTAGTCTCTCTAATTTACAGTACGTTTGAGATACTTTACCATTAAAAAAATCTAGTGAGAACACAGAATAAAGGAAGCCATTTTGTGGCACAAAGAACAGGTGGAATATGAGGTTCCTTTTAGAAATAATGCCTGTGAGATTTCAGTAGAATACTTAGGTAATGTCAAGTGAAAAAAATGTAAAAGTCCAACTGAAATTTATCAGTAAATTTCAATTCTGGTCAAAACTGAAGTTAAATAAAATAGAATGAAATAAAACCTTGTAGGTGGTAAGCATTGTGCTAAGTCTTGAAAACCCAATAAAATGACTATTACTTGGTTTCTACCCATGGAAAATGTATAATCTAAAAGTTTCCTTGGAATGCAGAGATAAAGATTTGAGAGCCTTTATCACAGAAGTTGTAGCTAAGAACTTTCTAGTCTTGTGTTGGTTTGTTTTTACATTTCACTGACTCTATGAGACAAATAATTATTTCAAAAATTACTTAGAATATTATTTTCTGCATTTGCCTTATTAGGCACTTTATGTAATTATCCACTTTACAAAGTTATACCTTTCTAATTTAGTTTTCTTTTTTATTCAGTGGTCAAAGAATGCTTAGCTATTATAATACTTCAATGATAATAATCTCATCTCTCACATCACTTAACTATGCAGGTATAAAATGAACTCGTGGTTGTCAGAAATAGACTTCACAATTTTCTTATTAAACAGAATAAAAAATGGTATAAAAGTCTAAAGTAATAAAGGATAATAAAAATCAATCTTCCACTTTTAAGAATGCATTTTATTACACTTTTAGATATGGAAAGCTGTCTGACACTTAGGCACCTAATCAAACTGCAAACTTCAGGATCTGCATTGGTAGCAAGATAAACTTGGCCATTGCATCACCATTATAATAATTGCAGAAAGTGGATTTCTGAGTGACACTTCATAAAGGACCACGACTAGATTGGAATGGAAGGCAGTAACCATAAAATGGTATTCATGACCAAATTTTAAGTGCTGAAGTCATCTCAGAGAAAATATCATGGAGAAAAGAGAATGAATAATTATTTTCATATGTATTGAGGTTTCTCCAAAATATTTAAATAAAACTATTCAAAATATAAGCAAATCAATAATCATTAATTGCAGACATTAAAGACTCAAGAGACAGCAATTTTAAAGTAATAATCTATATTTCTACTTCAAAATATTCTGTAAGTTTAAGCAGCATTATACTGAATGACCTTTGTATCATGTAACATTATATAATACCTTTTTAATTCAAATTAAAGGCCAGACATGGTGGCTCAAGCCTGTTATCCCAGCACTTTGGGAGGCTAAGACAGGTGGATTGCTTGGACCCGGGAATTTGAGACCAGCCTGGGCAACATGGCAAAACCCTGCTTATACAAAAAATACAAAAGTTAGCTAGGTGTGGTGGCACCCTCCTGTAGTCCCAGCTATTTCAGAGGCTAAGACGAGAGAGTTTTTTGAGCCTGGGAAGTCAAGGCTTCAGTGACCCAAGATCACACTATTGCACTCCAGCCTGGGTCACAGAGTGAGACTCTGTCACAAACAAACAAACAAACAAATAGAAAGCACACACACACACACACACACACACTAAAATTTGTTATTAACATAAAAAGTGAACATTCCCACAGAAGTGTAAAATATACCATAACCACTTAATAACAGGGAATAGAAAATGCCATCCACTGAGTGACTATATTTTAAGTCATGTATTTTAAGCCATTCAAAACATTAGCAACATTTATAACTAACTTCAAAGTAAATTTTTCTGCCACAAAGTGCCCTGCATTTGAATTACATATGCACTCTAGGGTTGTTGTTGCTGTTGTTTTTAAATTCACGCTAAATGTTTTACCCAATTCTGTAGTAGAACTACTCAAGACTACTGTTATATGGTAATGGAGATTCTCGTAAGTTGTTAAGAGCATTGCGTGTGTTTATAAAACTGCATTTACAGAATTTTATTTCCCAAATTGATCTCTCTAGAACATTTTTCTGTAAAGTGTCACATAATAACTATCGTAGGCTTTGTGGCCATATAGTTTATGTCATAACTAGTTCTAGTTCTGTCACAACTCAACCCTGCCATTGTAGGGTATATAGAAACAGATACATGAATTAGAGTGCCCGTGCTGCAGTAAGACTTTATTTAGAATAAGCAGAAGCCTGGATTTGCCCAGCTGGTTGTAGGTTGCCAATTCTGCTCCAGAATAAAGAAGAGTCGTAGGATGAGGCCATCAATATGAAATACTTAAAGTTCTTCCCATGATGGAAGCTGCTTAAAACAATCAGTTTCAAAGAAGTGAAATCACAAGGATTTCACAATTATTTACATATGCTTTGATGCACAGCATAAAAAACTTTTACTATATTTAGGAAATAGAGTATAAAACTTAAAATCAGACAGAACCATGTTTTTGTATACAGAACTATGTTTGTATGTGTGTGTATGTGCTAAAACTCCTTTGGGCCATCATTGTATTAGTGACATTCACATTTGTTTTTCAGGTGACCATATACCTGATTTAGATTCCAAATTTATTTGGTCAAACATACAGTACCTAGTGGACATCTGGTAGTTCCACAAGGCAAGAAAAGCTGTAGTATACCTGAATACTACTTTACCTTGACCCTGGATTGTCTGACTGGAATGATAACTGCCAATGGCATCTCTCTTAAAAATAGAGTCCTGCCAAGGTAGGAAAGAACAGCAAAGTCTTGCCATAGATAATATCTCTTATGCATTAAGTGTCTGTTGCAATTACCCCAAAACTAATATCATCATCCATATACTTATTTTTAAGTAATTATTACTTATTTTTAAGTAATTATGTATAAATGTTAGGGATCTCCTGGTTCTTGATGGAATTTCATAATCAGTAAGATATACATGGGAAAGAGAATTATTGTGGCACCCTGCTCTCACTGAAAAAATCATTTCTAGATTTTTCGTGGCTGGGAAACCCTGTCAATTTTTATTATTGTCATTTATTTTAAAATTGTACATGCATAGAGAAAATAAGTTTGAAAATAAAAATGCATGAGAAAGAAATGATCAAAAGAAAATCTTAGAAGGGAAAATGAAATAGTAAGAGATTATAACATAATATTTTCTCAACAAGTATTTACTAAACACCAAAAAAATTGCATAAAAGAAGCTAGAAAACAAACTTCGGAGGTAATACTATCACCTTTCACTTAATTCATACTATCTCTAGTTTTCTTTAAGAGCTCCCACCTATGTGCTGAGATTTGTCATAATTTCTGAGCCAATTCTGCTAAAACCAGGAAATATTTAGGCTCTCCTAATCCAATATGGGATAGTATTAAATAAATCTCTGAGAAGAGGGCTTCCAGTGAGCAACAGTGAGGTCTTGGGTTACATACAGTTTGTATGATCAAAGACATCCTACGTTCTGATAAGAGGGTTACTGCACCCAAATTCTTTGGTTTATTTTTTTCAATTTGTGACCATATATATATGGTATATATATGCAATGACTCTTTTTGAACTCTCTTAGACATTGTGTCATTTTTGTAAAACTGACTCTTTTTTTTTTCTTCAAACTTGTAATGCAGGAGAAATTCCTGAGTTAGGAGTCAGGTCAATGACAGCATTAACTCTTGTTCCACTTCTCTCATGTCAAATTTACCAAAAGATTTTAGGTTGAATAGAGAAAGACAAAACTTGAGATGATGTCCTTTGGTGAGTTAAATTTATATATTTTTGTCTATCATTTTCTGAGTTAGGAATAATTTGATTGAAATCTTATGATTGCAACTGAGAAAAATGCAACTTAGGCATAAGAGGAATTTATTGGAAGGTAATAGGAATTGCTCAAATAATTAAAATGAGAGCTTTGAAAATAAAGAAGAGGATTATGAGTGCTTGGATAAGTGTATAAGTAACTATTATTTCACATTACAGTTAGATCAATGACATAATAATGGTCTCGTGGATTGAAGTCAAGAGCAATTATGCTAACACGTAAGTGGAAGAAGAATTTGTAGAAGTGAGATGGGCCTTAACAAATGGGTTTTTCGTAGACGAAGACTATATATTCATAATAAATGTCTGTGTTTGGAAAGGTAAAGATACAAATAGTCATGTTTCTCTACATTGTTTATTATTTGAACAAGTGAAAGGCATACCTAGAAATATGGGTTGAATCTTATAGAAGACCTAATGAACCTGAACTGATAATTCTGTTTTAAATTTACTAATCAATGATGATCCACTGATTATTACTCAAGAGATATTTTTCATTATGAGAGATTATCTAACCAAGACGCTATTTCAGGCCACTGTAAATGTGATAGTTTGGAGTAGAGAGAGAGAGATGACAGGACAACCAGCTGCAGAGTTACTGCAACACTTCAAGCAGGAATGGAGGCCAAACTTGGGCGTTGTCACTGGAATTTTTAAGATGCAAAGATAATTTGATGCCTGACTGAAAGTTGCTGAGTAAAGAAAAATGAAAAGAGGAAGATCAAAGATGATTCTAGAGTGGGTGAATGAAGAAATTGTTCTATAAACAGGAAATCATGAGTGATAAGCTGGTTCTATTAGATAAATTTGATGAGTTTTGGAGAGCCTATGTTGAGTGTCACTGGCAATCCGGTTGAAACTGGAAAGGACTATGAAGACTAGGTATAATATTATAAAACTTTGACATTGCATACAGCCAGCAGTTTGGGAGGAAGAGCATGGAAGAGTCATTATTTATCAATGGCCAATATTCTAATTTCCTTCACCAGCTACCACCTCTTAAGTTACAGAATATAGGCTACAGAAGAAATGCAAGAAAGAAAATAAAATAAGAAGTAACAAAATTAGGCAAACAAACAAGTAAATTCAGCAGCAAAGTTTTGAACTTTACATATATAATGTAATTATACTCAATTAGATTTTAAAATATGCAATGAAAGGGGCAATATTTTATATAATTTCTGTATTTCCTTATAATACCTAATGTATCTTTATACTAAATACGTACTTTGTAAGAATCTAATGAATTAAGGAAGTGCAATTACATGTACTTTTATTAATAAATACAGATAATAGTGACAAGTCAGCTTGTGATAGTGTAATAAAAAAGATAATTATTTCTAACATTATTGTAACAATAATATTTGTAAATACATTAGTGACTTTTCTAATACATCAACAATTTGAAGTTACTAATATAATAAAGCCTATAATATCCAAAGCAATTAGTATTCTTATTAATTAGCTACTGGTGCAATAAAATTTGTAAGAAAGAAACATAATTAAATTGAAAGTATTCTATTATTTTAAAGGATTTTAAAACTAAAGTATCTTTGTAGCTTTACCAGACTAAACAGATGCTTTCTCACATTTAATTCAAAATTAAATCAGATTTACTTCCATTTTGCTAATTTAAGGTTTTGTTTTCAAAACAGCTACAATAATTATCCTACATCTTCATCACCTGGCACAGTGATTAGCATATCATAGATAATGCTAAACAAATTCTATGGCAAAAACGAATGAGTAAAGCAATAGAGAAATCAATCAACTAATTTCTCAATATTAAAATTTATTATCTACTGTATTTTTACAATATGTCACACCTAGTGCTAAATAAAAGCTTTACTTAATTATCATTAATTTTCACATGATTCTGTGAAATAAAAATCTCTCAAATAATGAAGAGAAATTAGGGATGATTATGGAATTTTCTTGTAAGGTCTTAAAAGTAACATGAGTGTGTGTGGTATGAGAACCCTGTTCATTTCTTCTCAAAACCCTTTGCTATAAAGTGCTACCTTATACCACCTTTTTCTTTCTCTCTCAAAGTATTTCTCCTCATTTGCTCTTCACTTATTTTCTGAAGAATCATGCTTAGATGTCTAGATTTAAATTGTTAGTCTAATGTAAAAATTTATAATCATGTTTTTATTTTAGTATTTCCTCCTCATCAAGTCATGTGATCAGTTAATGTTAGGTGGATCATTGTTATTCAAAACAATGAGATTTAGCAAGTCAATCAAGCTTTCTGAGGCTGAACTTTTCCACTGGTAAATCTGAAGTATATTTGTTCAATCCATGCTCCCATGATCCCAGACTCAATTGTAATTCACCAGCATGAAAAAATACCAGAAAGGTGAAATATTGTTTAATAAAAACTCTTACTATGTTAATTTAATAGGTTTTACTATAAGCTCAAATACACTGATTAAATCATACTAACTATAAATAGAGGCATACCTCATTTTATTGCACTCTGGTTTATTATGCTTCACAGACACTGCATTTTTTACGAATTGAAGGTGTGTGGCAACCCTGCATCTAGCAAGTCTATCCGTGCTATTTTTTTAAATCAACATATGTTTATTTCTCTGTGCCACATGTTGCTGATTCTCATATTTCAAAAACTTATTATTATTATCTGTTATGATAATCTATGATCAGTGATCATTTATGTTACTATTATAATTGTTTTGAGATGCTGCTAACCATGCCCATACAAGACAGTAAGCTTACTCACAAATGTTGTGTGTGTTCCAGCTGCTCCATCTACCAGACTTTCTTCCTTTTCTCTCCTTCTCCTCAGGCCTCCCTATTCCCTGAAACACAACAATATTTAAAAAAGCTTAGTGAGGAAGCCATATGGAAAGTTGAGAGATAGGCTGAAAGCTAAGATTTTTGCTCCAAACAGCCAAGTTGTGGATGCAAATAAAATGTTCATGAAATGATATTCCAGTGAACATACAAACTGTAAGAAAGCAAGACACCCTTATTGCTGATAAGGAGAAAGTTTTAGTGGCTTGGATAGAAGATCAAACCAGCCAAAACATTTCCTTAAGTCAAAGACTAATCTAGAGCAAGGTCCCAACTCTCTTCAATTCTGTGAAGGCTGGTAGATGTGAGGATGCTGCAGAAGAAAAGTTTGAAGCTAGCAGAGGCTGCTTCATGAGGTTTAAGAAAAGAAGCCATCCCCATAACATAAAGTACAAGGTGAAGCACTAAGTGCTAGTGTAGAAGCTGCAGCAAGTTTTCTAGAACAGTGGTCCCCAACCTTTTTAGCACCAGGGACTGGTTTTGTAGAAGACAATTTTTCCACGAACAGGGTAGGTGGAGGGGGGATGTCTTCAGGATAAAACTGTTCCACCTCAGATCATCAGGCATTAGTTAGATTCTCATAAGGAGTGTGCACAACTAGATCCCTTGCATGTGCAGTTCACAATAGGGGTTGCACTTTTATGAGAATCTAATGCCATTGCTGATCTGACAGGAGGCAGAACTCAGGTGATGATGCTCTCTTGCCTGCTGCTTAGCTCCTGCTGTGCTGACCAGTTCCTAAAAGGCCACGGACTGGTATTGGTCCAGGTGCAGGGGTTGGGGACCCCTGGTCTAGAGGATCTAACATAATTGATGAAGGTGGCTGCACTAAAAAACTTATTTTCAATGTAGACAAAATAGCCTTCTTTTGGGAGAAGATGACATCTAGGGCTTTCATAGCTAGAGAGGAGAAGTTGATACCTAGATTCAAAGTTTTAAAGAACAAAATGAGTCTTCTGTTCAGGGCTAAAGCAGCTGGTGAATTTAAGTTGAAACCAATGCTCATTCACCATTCCAAAAGTCTTATGGCCCTTAAGAATTATGCTAGATGCACTCTACCTGTGCTTTATAAGTGGAGCAACAAAATATGCTGATAGCATGTCTATTTATAGCATGGTGTACTGAAGATTTTAAGCCCACTGTTGAGACCTATTGCTTAGAAAAAAAATTATTTCAAAATATTACTGCTCATTGACAATGTACCTTGTTAACCAAAAACTCTGATACAAATGTACCAGGAAATTAATGTTGTTTTCATGTCTGTCAACACAACATCCATTCTGCAGCTATGGATCAAGTAAGTTGGATTTTCAAGTCTTATTATTTAAGAAATACATTTCATAAGACTACAGTTATTGTAGGTAGTGATTTCTCTGATGGATCTGGGCAAAATAAATTGAAAACCTTCTGGAAAGTATTCACCATTCTAAAGTCCATTAACAACATTTGTGATTGATGAGAGGAGATCAAAATAGCAACATTCACAAGAGTTTGAAAGAAGTTGATGTCAAGCTTCATGGATGACTTTGATGTGTTCAAGGCATCAGTGGAGGAAGGAACTGCAGAGGACGTGGGAACAGCAAGAGAACTAGAATTAGGAGTGAGGTCTGATGAGGTGACTGAATTATTGCAATCTTATGATAAAACTCAGACAGATGAGAAGTTTCTTCTTATGGGTGAGCAAAGGAAGTAGTTTCTTGAGACAAAATCCATCCGTGGTGAAGATGCTGTGAACATTGTTGAAATAACAATGAAGGATTTATAATACATAAATTTGGTAAAGCAACAGCAGGATTTGAGAGAATTTTCTCCAATTTGAGAAAAGGTCTACTGTTGTTGCTGGACTTGTCCTTAGTTTAGCTAAAGATGGGGTCCTTGTCACATGGCCACAAAAATTCAGGCTCATAGATAATTTGAAGGGTGAGTAAGGCAGAATTTTATTTGGTTAAAAGGGAAAAAATAAAACAAAAAAAAAACAGGGACCCTCCACAAAGACAGAGTCCCTGCTGGTGTGCTTCCCACCCTGCAGTTTGAATCCCAGGTACCACCCAGGAAGAGGAGGGGCCAGGCTCCTTCCCCCTGCAAATGGCATGAACTTCTGTGGCTCCACCTGTGTGCAGGCCATCGGAGGTTCTGCCAGGGAGTCCTTCCCACCTGGCTGTCTCACTTGTCCCTCTAAAGAAGTACATCTAACTGCCATTAGAGTAAGGATAAGAATAAGAACAAAGACAAATCTTAACTGTTTCCTGCTGATAGAGGACACTGTTTTGGGGAAAGACAGTCAGATTGTGTCCAGAATTGGTGGGTTCTTGATCTCACTGACTTCAAGAACGAAGCCGCAGACCCTCGCGGTGAGTGTTACAGTTCTTAAAGGTGGCGTGTCCGGAGTTTGCTCCTTCTGATGTTTGGATGTGTTCGGAGTTTCTTCCTTCTGGTAGGTTCCTGGTCTCGCTGCTCAGGAGTGAAGCTGCAGACCTTCGCGGTGAGTGTTACAGCTCTTAAGGCGGCGTATCTGGAGTTGTTCGTTCCTCCCGGTGGGTTCGTGGTCTCGCTGGCTTCAGGAGTGAAGCTGCAGACCTTCCTGGTGAGTGTTACAGCTCATAAAGGCAGTGTGGACCCAAAGAGTGAGCAGCAGCAAGATTTATGGCAAAGAGCAGAAGAACAAAGCTTCCACAGTGTGGAAGGGGACCCCAGCGGGTTGCCACTGCTGGCTCGGGCAGCCTGCTTTTATTCTCTTATCTGGCCCACCCACATCCTGCTGATTGGTCCATTTTACAGAGAGCCAATTGGTCTGTTTTGACAGGGTGCTGACTGGTGCGTTTACAATCCCTGAGCTAGACACAAAAGTTCTCCACCTCCCCACTAGATTAGCTAGATGCAGGGTGTCCACACAAAGATTCTCCACATCCCCACCAGAGTAGCTAGATACAGAGTGTCAATTGGTGCATTCACAAACCCTGAGCTAGACACACGGTGCTGACTGGTGTGTTTACAAACCTTGAGCTAGATACAGAGTGCCAATTGGTGTATTTACAATCCCTTAGCTAGACATAAAGGTTCTCCAAGTCCCCACCAGAGTAGCTAGATACAGAGCGTCCATTGGTGTGTTTACATACCTTGAGCTAGATACAGAGGGCTGACTGGTGCATTTACAATCCCTTAGCTAGACATAAAGATTCTCCAAGCCCCCACCAGACTCAGAAGCCCAGCTGGCTTCACCCAGTGGATCCTGCACCCGGGCAGCAGGTGGAGCTGCCTGCCAGTCCCCCGCCGTGTGCCCGCGCTCCTCACTCAGCCCTTGGGTGGTCGATGGGACTGGGCGCCCTGGAGCAGGGGGCGGCGCTCGTCGGGGAGGCTAGCAGTGGAGGGGCGGGGGAGGCTCAGGCATGGCGGGCTGCAGGTCCGGAGCCCTGCCCGGCGGGGAGGCAGCTAAGGCCCAGTGAGAAGTGGAGCACAGCAGCTGCTGGCCCAGGTTCTAAGCCCCTCACTGCCCGTGGCGGCGGGCCGGCTGGCCAATCCGAGTGCGGGGCCCGCCCCAGCCCACGCCCACCCGGAACTGGCGCTGGCCCGGAAGGGCCTTGCGCAGCCCGGGTTCCCGCCCGTTCCTCTCTCTCCATACCTGCCCGCAAGCTGAGGGAGCCAGCTCCAGTCTCAGCCAGCCCATGAAGCGGCTTCCACAGTGCAGCGGCGGGCTGAAGTGCTCCTCAAGTGCCGCCAAAGTGGGAGCCCAGGCAGAGGAGGCGCCGAGAGCGGGCGAGGGCCACAAGGGCTGCCAGCATGCTGTCACCTCTCAAGAGCTCCCTCAGAGGCCTATGTAAGGTAAGAGTTGTGGCAGAACAGGCCATTGTGTGAGGCTCCAGCTGCATGACCTTTTTGAGTTTGATAGCCTAAAGGCAAGAAGAGACAAACCAGGGTATTAGAAAACATGTATCAAAATGAAACACAGGGAGGGGTAAGGACAGCTCAGAAATGCCTAGGGCTTTTACCAGTTTGCACAGAGAGGCCAAAAGCCTGACTGGTAAAAAACTTTACCCTTTTGTTGGCAAGTTGGGCTTCTGGGTTCCCTTCCCCTGAGTCCAATCCTAAGCCAACAGTTTAAGGTTTGGGAAATTAACTATTTCCAGTTCGGAGGATGCATCTGAGGGGACTGTCCTGTAGTATGGAGATACAGTTACCTATCTGTGAAGAGAAGACAGAGGAGGAGAGAAGAAAAAAGAAGTCACTTTTCAAATGAGTCCCAGGAGTTCATGATGCATTCGAAAGGGGTACAGACTGAAGATGAATGGCTATCCATCTAGAAAGAGGGGAGCAGGCATCCCTGGTTCTCTTACTAGTAGATACCCAGGGTACGTGAGGGAGAAAGGGAAGAAGATTCTCTTTCTCTCTTCCATCCTTGAATCCCTGAGTCCCAGCAACCTTGGCAGGTGCCACCATGAGTACCAAAGCGGCTTGTGCCCATGAAGCAGCAGGGCCTAGGAAGTGGTGCAAGGTGAAGCAGTAACTGCTAGTGTAGAACTGCAGCAATTATAGGGGGTGGGAATTATCCACTGTATCCATATACGCCCTATCTCCCCTGCTGTCAGTAGCCTTGAATTTCCTAGACCTCATTTATGCCATGGATACTAGCGTGGCCTTTATCCATGAAACGAGAAGCTTGGGCTTGGCTTAATCAACAGGAATCAGCCACGTTCACCTGTGCTGCGCCTTTTACCTTCCATTATCATTTGCTTCTGGATCCCTTAGATTCGGTTTTCTTCCTACGGCTTTGACCTGAAGCTTGGAATTGAATTTGGGACAAAAATGTGTCTCGCGGGGGGTTGTACGGACTCCTTACCATAAGCTGAATGTTAAGGTGAAACTGTGAAACTGAGCTCTCTTCCAACAAGGGAGATAAAATGATGTCTTGTGACACACCCAGATAACTGGTGGCTATAGTTATGCTTGCTATGATTTAAGCGCAGGGTGCTTGGCTTTTGTTAGCTCTCTTGGTCTTACTTTCCCAAAAGAAAACCTCTGAGTGATGGGGCATTCTACTTATTTCCATTACCTGGCAGCATTTGCAGGATTATTGCTCACAACTAGAATGTTCACTTTATTGTAGTGGTCTGAAACCAAATCTGTAATATCTCTGAAGTAAGCTTATGGGTATATACACACACATGTGCACACACACACATGCACATACATGTATGTATATATACATACGCATATACACATATGTATATGTGCTTCATGTATTTTAACTTGCTTCTGTAATTTCATAAATATGCTTGTTTATTCCTTCATATTTTTCTTTTTTATTTAAAACATACAGTTTGTTTTGCCAAACTTACAGATTCTTACTATGCCTTTCTCTTTAAAATCTCTGACATGTGTATCTTTGCTTCTCACATTTGTTGCTAAGAAAGTATGCCAATATTATCTTTTGAATGACCTAATAAGTACAAACATGCTGATAAGTATTGTCAGTATCTGGCAATTCTGTCATGACTGATAAGGTATAAATCATAGCCTATATCAATGTGAGGGCAAAGCTCCGTGATAGAAAATTCATTCTGATATGTGTATTGGGTTTCTGAATAACAGAACTAAATTACCTCAGCAAGGAGCTTCAATGTAGTAGTGTATTTCGATTGGTCTGTGAGAGACGGTATCACCACCTTCATTATTAAATGGCTTAATAAGTCATATGAAGATAAAGGAAAAAAAGAGAAACTTTTGCTTTTTTAAAAAATCTGGACTGAAACTCTGTGTGGCTGAGACACACTGAAGTGTAGCAGAAAGAGCTGAGCATATCAATTGTTTACCAGTCTTTTCAGTGAATTTGAGCACTTCAGTAGCTTGTCATGTGATTTTAATTGGGAAAAGCACACAGAACATTTAAAAGTGTGTCCGAGGCCCTTCATCCTCAAACTATGAACACATACGTTTTTGTTCCGTGTCCCAGTGAAATCCCTTTCTCACTGTATTACAGAGGAACAATACTCAATACAAGTCCCATTCTGAATTTGGTGCCCAAAGAACAACAGGGCCTCTTTAGACTAAATCTTTTTATTATTTTACATGTTTTTATTAAGTGACTACCATCAATGTCTTTCATATAACATTTTCGGTAATACAATGATATTACCACCACCACATAACCATTTCATTTTAAAAATGCAGGATGTCAATGAATGCCATCAAAGCAATGAAGTTGACTAAAAGTCTACTTTTCATTTCAATTAAAAGGACTCTGTGTTCGTGTGTGTGCGTGCATATGCATGTGCGCATGTGCGCGGGCGCATGTATTTGTGTATGTGTTTCTGTGTGTTTGGCTCCTCTCTGTTCTTTATCTCACAGAATTAAACAAAGAGAGAAATACTTTCAAATATAATACTTATCTGCTAAACATTTGAAGGTAAGTGACTTTGCCCTGTGGGCATAACCTCCTGTTGTCTACTGTTGTCTAGGGGCTACATGAATATAAAGCAACAACGTTAGTTTCCGGATATTCTGTTTTCACTTGGAGCAAACCAAATTACCTTAAGGGAACTTGCTTACTCATAAACATCCTTCCAGATGACCATTTCACTCTCCAAACGCATAAGGTTCAAACATATAATGAAAGGGGAAGGTTTCGTTATCTCCATCACTGGGTGTGTGATGGGGGTGTGGCTCGCTGCTTCCTGCCCCACTGCTCAAACCTCTGCGGGAAGCATGCAGACGGGCAGTTTGTGGGGCTCCAGCCCCACCGCAGTGTCTAGGGGTGAATGTTTACAGCTCCTGAAGCCCTTATCACAAAGACAGGGGGATTTCTGTATCCTAGGGTTCTTGCCTTGGTGTACAAAAAGAATTGGATCACACGTGGGCTTGAAGAATGAGTGCAAGGTTTTATTGAATGGAAGTAGCTCTCAGCAGATGGAGGAGCCAGAAGGGGGAGATGGTTTTCCCCTGGAGTTGGCTGCTCTGTGGCCTGGGCTCTCCTCCAACCACCCCAGCCAAACTCTGCGTTGTTGCGCTGGTCTCAGGTCTTTTGGCCGGCGGGTTCTGTCCGTGTACCGCTCTGCCGGCATGTTCCCCTCGCCGTCATCTGGATGTCCAGCCGCTTGTGTCTTCTGCTGATGTGTTCCTCTGGACATCCAGCCACTTGTGTGCGTGCGTGCTAATGCTAAGATTTCAGGGTTTTCATAGGCATAGGATGGGAGTGTGGTGGGCCAGGGTGGGCTTGGGAAATGCAACATTTGGGCATGAAGGCAGGAGTGCCTGTCCTCACCTAGGTCTGTGGGTAAGGCCCGGGGTTAGAGCCCTAGCCAGGGACCACACCCTCTTCTACCCAGCACTTCCCTGCACCCCTTCCTTATCAATAATAGTCAAACCCTTTAAATGCTAAGTGAAATGTATATATTTACCAGGTGTTTCTCTGTGTTTGTGTGTATGTGTCTTCAATTTGCTTATTTTTTATGACAAGTCGGTTACTAAAAGGAGACTTAATCTAGTTTGCTTTTACATGTATTAATCTATTCACTCATCATGACCAAATTACACTTCTATTGCTAAATAATAATCTCTTAGAACTACAGTTTTTCTCCAAAGCCTGTGGCTGTGTTTTAGGGGCCTGTTTATAAAAATGAGATATAATTTTAAGAGAAAACAATATTGAAAGTACTAGCCTAACTACTGTGCAACTTTCTGTAAGTCTTTAGTTATTTTAAACTAAAATATTTTTTAAAAGGCTACCTTAATGAAATTACTACTTTAATTATTCCATTGTGATAATTTTTCACTTTAGTCAATCTATTCAATTATTTTATCTTTTTTTTTTCTTATGGAGCCTTGAAATGTATCTATAACAGTTGTTAAACTGCAACTATTTCTTTTTGCTTTTTGAATTCCTGCCTCATTTCAAACACAAAAATAGTCATAATAATTAATATTTATATAGAACATTTACTGGTGACATTGCTTTAATATACTTTTTTTCTTCATATGATTGTTTTAACAACTTACTGATCTATTTCACTGATGACAAAACTGAGACTAAAGTTAAAAAGGGTCATGTGCAAGGTCACATAACCAGTAAAATAAAGCAGCCAGGATTCAAATTTCTGTTTTCTAAATGTACATCCTTTCTCTTTTTCTCTGCATCATAACTGAAGGGTCTGTAGTGATCATTAAGGCCAAACAGCTCATTATAATGATGAAAAAAAAGAGGTTCAGAGAGGTCAAGTGGCTTGCCACCAGGAGGCTTGAGGCATAGCATGAACACCAACTAGTTGCCTTCAAACCATTAATTGTAATAATTACTGGACTTGCAGCTTAGTTGCTATGTCCTAGCTCCTTTGATCTGAAAATAAACATGAATTAGTATGATGACAGTGTAGCTATTTTTTTTTTCTCCCCGTGCTGTTTCTTAGTCCATCTCCTTTCACATAACTTTAATTCTCTCCTTTATGGCTGAGAGTAAAGCCTCTTAGCTTAAAGTCTCAGGAGATGTCTGTGGGACCAAAAGTCGAGGGATGCGGACAATAATAATAAAAAAAAAAGCAGCCAGAATTTATTATTTTAAGAAGAAAAGTAAAAAAAAAAAAAAAAAAAAAAAAAAAAAAAAATCCAGAAAGATAAGAGAGAAATACACCATAAGGTAAAAAGGACGAGGTTCTTGAATTTGGTAGTAATACAGTCAGATTTAATCTTAGAAAAATTATTCTATCAGTGGAGTGTAGAAAAAAATTAAAA
The DNA here is from genome assembly GCF_028858775.2 of Pan troglodytes. NCBI lineage: Eukaryota > Metazoa > Chordata > Mammalia > Primates > Hominidae > Pan > Pan troglodytes. The sequence goes on from NC_072411.2 coordinate 95,544,991, forward strand.
TAACTGAAATGGGTAAAGAGTACAAGCTCCTCCACCTGTACTAACATCAAGGATGTAGTTGTCCCAATTAATATAGTAAAATGAAAATAAATAAGTATGCAACCTAGTAAACTGCAAATATATTTTGAGTAGTATTTACTAAGAACAGAGTTGGATGTCTTTCTGGTCCAAATTTGAAGAACATTTTAGTTGAATGCTTGATAATTATTCACACAAAGAACATTTATTTGCACTGAACTGTGCCCAGTAAAACCAAACAGCCGTGAAAAGTAAAGGTTGAATTAATGTCAGTAACTTGAAAAATAATATGAACAGTAATTCAGCAGCATATATTTCTTTTTTAATGTGAATATTCATTTCACACTGTCTGCTACCCTATAGCTCATTATCTCACTTTTAGAATAGATGATTTTTATTGCAGGGTATTTTTCTAAATCCCCTGGAATACTGAGATATTTGGTAATTTTTACCATGCATTTAAATAAACTTCATGCTTATACATATTACTTGACTGAATCGGGGTCCTCAACCCCCAGGCCTCAGACCAGTATTGGTTCATGGCCTGTTAGGAACCGGGCCACATAGCAGGAGGTGAGCGGCAGGTGAGTGAGTGAAACTTCATCTGTATATACAGCCGCCCCCCAAGGCTCACATTACTTAATGCCTGAGTTCCACCTCCTGTCAGATCAGGGGCAGCATTAGATTTTCATAGGAGTGGGAACCTTATTGTTAACTGTGTGTCGAGGGATCTAGGTTATGTGCTCCTTATGAGAATTGAATGCCTGATAATCTGTCACTGTCTCCCATCACCCTCAGATGTGACAGTCTAGTTGTAGGAAAACAAGCTCAGGGATCCCACTGATTCTACATTATGGTGAGTTGTATAATTATTTCATTATACATTACAATGGAATAATAGCAGAAATAAAGTGTACAATAAATATAATGTGCTTGAATCATCCCAAAACCATCCCCCGACCCAGGTCCATGGAAAACTCTCTTCCCCGAAGCCAGTCCCTGGTGTCAAAAAGGTTGGGGACTGCTGCTCTAGACAATGAATTAACATTAAGTGATTATTAAGAGCAATAAAAGTCACCAGTTATTTAGTACTACAGTAATACTGTGTAATAATACTATATAACACAATAACTGCCATAATTACTATGTAATAATGTTATATAATATAATAATAATATTAAATGAATTACCTCCAAAATAAGTGGCTTAAAACAATAAGTATTTACATAGCACTTTTGGATAGTAGGTCAATCATTTAGGATGAACTCAGTGGGACAGCTGTTCTGATCTCAAATGGGCCGCCTCACACATTTAGTGTTTCACTGTCTGTTTGGGTCTTTGTCATCTGGCTGTTGCCTGGGTTGTTATGGGTGACTAGGCCTCCTCCAGCATGCTAACCTGACAGTCGTCTCATGTTGAAGGAAGAATGATCAAGTAAACTAAAATATACAAAAACCTCTATTACTGAAGCTCAGAACCAGTGCACTGATCACTTCCAATACATCCTAGCAGCCAGTGTAAATTATAATGCCAGTACAGAGTGAAGGGATGGAAAAACAGATTCCACCTCTTTAGTGAGAAGTGGTGCACGTTTTATGCTACAGGGAGGAGATTTAGTGCAATCTGTCATATACATATACATATACATACACATAATATATTCCAAGAAAGTATTTCAGTAAAATTAATTTTGACCTAGTGAAATAATTTATGGATTTTAATACTGTCATAAGTTAATACTGTTAAGAAAGTTTAATTTACATTAAAATTGCTTCACTGTTTATAAAAATTCATAGAATTAAAGATAAAGAATCTCTTGTCATACTAATTTATATTACCAACTTTAAAAAGCTATTCATGGACATTTATTAAACACTACATGCACATTGTACAAGGTGTTGGGGGAAATGCGACTAACAGAATCTAGGTAGTTCCTGCTTATGATAATTAATTTTATGTGCCACACTAATACACCACCCTCATAGAAATTATAATATAGTGCATCTAATAGTGTCATTCAAAATCTTCAAAATGCAGGCTAAGGTGTTTATAGAATTAAAAATAAAGAATGAATAGGTTATGCTGACTCTTAATCAGTTGTCGGAATTTGAAATAAATTTAGAATGGAGAGCAGGACATTCAAAGCTGATCATACCATTAGGGAAAGGGCAGCATCGGCAAAATAGCATACAGAATTTTAAAATTGTATACATGTAAAGGATGTGGTTCCTCAGAATGGATTTCTAGCATAAACCACAAGTTAAACCAGGAAGTCTGTTAAGTTATGTACTTTCTTTTCCTAGAGTATTTGTCAATCAATACCAATTGTTGTATATGCTGGAACATTCATTATATAGTAATTTAAAATTTATAAATCATTTTTATACACATTTTCTTTTATGACCTTAACAGCTTTTTGAGACAGGCAAAACAATAATTATTAGACATTTTTAGATAAACTTAATTTAGAGGGATTATCTTATTTGCCCTTGTTTCTCAACTTGTGCATGTTAGAATAAAGACGTAAGTTCCTGGCGCCTAACAGCTCATGTTCTTTGTTTATGGTAGGCTAGCTTAGGTTTCCTTCTATAACAAATGGGGTTCCTAATCATATATGGCTTCCAGCCATGCCACTTTGAGAATTCTTGATAGTTCTTGTGATTAATAATGGATAACCTATGTTTTCTCTGGCATACTTACACATGAATTATAAAGAGTATATTTTTGAGTTAAAGCCCAATTAAAATATTGTACAAGACCTAGCTTCTTTCAAAACCGTATGGAATTTAGGAAATCCCCATTTATATGCAAGAGGTTGTTCAAAGGCTTATTGTTCCAGGAAAATCACATAATTCTTTGAGATATCAATTTCTTACTAATATGCTCTCATGAGTACCATGAAGCCTCTCTGAAAACCATTCTTGTACAATACCAAAGTAAGGTCCTAAATTCTAGTGCAGATTCATAAAGGAAGTTTTTAGAAGCAGTTATCTGACTCTAGCACCATTCAGTTAAGTCAAAAATACAAAAAAAATGTATACAAGATGGATCAGGGTATAGAGGTCAGAGGATTCCATAAGGAGGGCTTCTTTGGAGGATGCTGTGCTTTGTATGGAAGTGTCTGCACCTTGCCTTAAGTCCGATGGAGACAAGAGAGTCTGCAACTGGATCATCTGGAGAGCCTAGAATGTGTTACTTGTGATTGGAGACACTCAGGACCTGTGTTTGATGTATACCTGAGAAAGCCAAAGCAGCTAATGGCAGGGCAAAAATAGAAGGAGCAAGATTCTATATTTAAAAAGTAACTACACTCTCAACATCAGGGAAGTCCAGGAATGTGAGCTGGATGGGAGTGAAAGTTGGCAGTCATTTTAAATATTACTCAATAATGTAGCCAGGAAAAAAAATGGGACCCCAATAGGGAGGGACAGGTAGAGCCCCACATATAATATGGTCACTTATACAATTTCCAATCATAGTGTAATTTTCTTTTATTTTGTTCTGTAAAATTCAATATGACATTGTTTTTTCTAATACTTCAGATTTTTACATTTCATATTGTAAGTGGATGCATATTATTGTATGTGATATTATATAGATGATTATTTACCTGTGCCTGGAAATTTAAATCGGTTCCTGTTGTTTTGGTTTAGATTCTTTTCTATTTATTTGTTTTTTTTTTATTTTGCTGCTGTAAATAATCCTGATATTAACATATTTATTTATATAGCTATTTCTTACCTTTAAATCTCTTTTTCTTAAACTTTGTGAAATGTTTTCTATGTGTCAGTTCATATAATCGAATATTTTAAAGCATATACTTTGCTTATGACTAAAAGCTATGGTGTTGCAAAGATTTTTTTCATCCTTACACAATTGTAATGTGAGTGCTTTATGGTAGTGGCAAAACTTGTAACAATTTCTTATTGATTTTAATTATAATTAATTACTTTGTCATTAATGGTTTATATGCAGACAAAATCCTCACTCTACAGTTTAGTATTACATGCAGTCAGGCAAACCAAAACACATATTAGATTTATATTTCTAATACAAAAACAAAGATATATTTCAGATAATGCTATGTATCTAGAAAATATAGGAATGTTGACTACAAAAACTGTAGAAAGTTTATTAATTAAAATAAGTTATATAAGCTTTCTATGCATACAATATACTGTCATTCTTTTCTTTTTGACTATTTTAAAATTTCATTTGTATTTTCAAAATTAATGCCCATAATTTATATAAAATTCATGTACATGCATATAATTATACATATGTTCAAACATACATGCATATAAATATACATATGTTCAAACATGTATATATCGTTATGTAGGGAGCATGCAATTTATGATATTAAAATTCTTTTACATCATAAGAAACAGCATTTTTTGTCACCCTTTACCAACGAGATTTCATTGTTGTGTTTTTGTTTTGTTTTGTTTTGTTTTTGAGACAGAATCTCACCCTGTCGCCCAGGCTAAAGTGCAATGGCACCATCTCAGCTCACTGCAACCACCACCTCCCAGGTTCAAACCATTCCCCTGCCTCAGCCTCCTGAGTAGCTGGGATTACAGGCGCCCACCACCACACCCAGCTATATATTTGTTTTTTTTTCGTATTTTTAGTAGAGACAGGGTTTCACTATGTTGGCCAGGCTGGCCTCAAACTCCTGACCTCGTGGTCTGCCCACCTCGGCCTCCCAAAGTGCAGGGATTACAGGCATGAGCCACCGCTCCCGGCCAGCACCTAGATTTCTCTCACCAAAAGAAACTGGGCTTAAGGAGGAAAAAGAAGAAATTATAATGTATATTGGAATTCTTACTATCAACACCATATTTTATATAAATACATTCCTATTAATGAGCAATTAACCAGTCAAAGCCTAAGAAAGATGAACTATTCCCTATGTATTTTTTTTTCTGTTTTTGTGATGCTGTATAACAGATGGAATTTTATGTCATGATGCATTAGTATACTGTTAAATTTTAATTTCAATTAATGATCTTTACACTTTTCTTTTATGCACATGAGGGATATTTTAGGCATTCATTTCCCTTCTAATTAGCTTTTATTGCTGAATTCATTCTGAATCAGGAAGTCATTAAATGCTAACACATTCACAGCTGAATTTACTTATCCCCTAATAAAATAAATTAGTCCTTTGAACAAAGAAATGTAAAATTTTTATTTAACCAACCTAGATTTAAATTGGGTACACACACTCACACAAACACACAAATGTATACACACACACATATACACACAATATTTCCCTGAACAGAATTCTGATCATATTGTCTGGCAATGGCCATATAGAATTCATTGGATACTCATTTTCTATTATTTCCTATTTTTTGCATGTTTCAAGAACATCTTAATGTTCCCTGAAAATATAATACACTGTCAAAGCTTTGAGCCTTTGTTCTCCTGTGGGAGAAAGTATTTCTCTTCTTTTTTTATTTAACCAACTTCTAACCACACATCCAGATCCAGTTTTAACAATTTTTAGATGTGAAAACTTGACATAGAAACAAAACTATTATAAAAGAGATTTGATGATGTAAATCTCTTAAGCTTCTAAAATTTATTGTAAAGAGTAAAATACCAAAAGAGTCAGAGATAAGTTAAATCAAAAACAAGTTACTTAAAAATTAAATTTATGAAACAGTTTAAATGGAACAAAGTAGCATCCCTTTAAATAAAATAACCACTCTATGCTAGATGCAGTGGCTCATACCTGTAATCTCAGCACTTTTGGAGGCTGAGGCGGGTGGATCACTTGAGGTCAGGAGTTTGAGACCAGCCTGGCCAACATGGTGAAACCCTATCTCTACTAAAAATACAAAAATTAGCCAGGCATGCTGGAGTGCATCTGTAGACCCAGTTACTTGCGAGGCTGAGGCAAGAGAATCCCTTGAACCTGGGAGGTGGTGGTTGCAGTGAGCTGAGATCGGCCACTGTACTCCAGCCTAGGCAACAAAATGAGACTCAGTCTCAAAAAAAAAAAAAACAAAAAAACAGAAACCAAAAACCAAAACCAACCAACCAAACAAAAAACAAAAACAACAACAACAACAACAGCAAAAAAACACTCCAACTATACTAGTGAAATTTTCCTATATAGCCTCTTGGGCCATTTTTTTTTTCTAAAAAGCAGGGTCATAGTTCAAAATAGAAATAATAAGAAAAATTTGTTTTGTTTTTAGTGACTTTTCAAAACTATATTTCTTGGGCCCAAATCATAAAATCTGAATGAAACTCTGCAATAATTTACATTTGAAAAGACCTTCCCAATTGATTTAAATAATCAGTCACATTTAGAAACCAGTTTTCCTAGACAAGATTTAATAAACAAATAGTAAATACATAGTCATTAAAAACTAATCATCCCATAAATAAATTTCCAAAGAGGTGATCCTATATAGTTTAGATTACTTAAAGAGATTCAGTTATTTACTTTTCTAAACATTGTTCCAAATTGTATTGTATTTTACCTTCCTTTTTATTCTTTATTCATTGAACATTTATATTATAGTTCCAGGCTCTTAAGGTATTAACATGAAATAAACACAAATGCACCTGGAATCTTATACTCTAGAATAAGTGTATAGAAGGCAAAGGTTATCAAAATAGCATTTAAAATGCTTTGCAAGATTCAAAATTACTAATTCAATGCTATTCAGCAGATATTTTTTGAGTTACTTCTTAACTGTCTCCCTGTACTGAGTGTTAGGTAGATAGGAGATTCTAAGACAGTCATTTGTTATTTTTTCCATTACTATAAAGAAATAACTGAAGCTGGGTAATTTACAAAGAAATGAGGTTTTAGTTTGGCTCATGTATCTTCAGCTATATAGGAAGCATGGTGCCAGCATTTTCTTCTGGTGTGGGCCTCAGGAAGCTTCCAATCAGGGCAGAAAACGATGGGGAGCTGGCACATCACATAGTGAGAGCCGGAACAAGAGAGAGAAAAGAGGTGCCATCCACTTTGAAGCAACTAGATCTTGAGTGAACTCAGAGCAAGAACTCACTAATCACTGAAGGGATGGCACTAAACCATTCATGAAGGACTTGCCCTCATGATCCCATCACCTCCCACAAAGCCCCAAATTCAACATTGGGAATCACATGAGATTTGGATGGAACAAACAGCCTAACCTTACCAGTCTTAAGGATCCTGTCCCCAGCAGTTTATAGCCACATAATAATTTCAATAAAGTGAGCTAAGAGTTTTGATAAGGGAACGTTTAAAGTCTCATTGTAAGTAATAGCAATCAGGCAGGAAATTCAAATTTAGAAGATAGCTGTGGTTGTCAATTCTGGCTGTACACAGAATAACCCAAAATGCTTTCAGTAACCTCAAGGACCAGTCTTCAACCCAGACCAATTAAATCACAATCTTTCCTTTTAGGATCCAGGTATTAGTATTTATTAAAGTTCCCAAGTGTTTTCAATGTGCAACCAATAAGAAAATCTATTGGTTAGAGATGACATTCTAGAAGATAGTATTTTTTGTCTGATTGTTCATATAAATAGTAGTCAAACTAAGGGAAAAGGTGAAGTCAGGTGGGGGCAGAGGATCAGGATGTTATTCAGGAAGAAGAAAAATTATTGCATGACTTATGGATTTGAAAATTGAAAGATATCAATAAAGTTTAATGCAATAGAGATGATTCCTTGATAGAATAAAAGAAAAGAAACTATAGGATCTGGTAAATTACATTGACGTAAAATATTTAAATTTATCTCAAAGGTAGAGAAATCTCAAATATTTCTGTGCTTAAGAAACACTTAGGAATCTTTCCGAAAGCATAATTTTCTGGGTCCGCATGTCCCAGAGATTACGATTTCTTAGGTCTGCAGTTGAAAACAGAAATGTTTATTTTTAATAAATACTCCTACATTATTTTGACATAAGTTGTGTAACAACAATTTAGAGAAACAAGAAGGGGAATACAATTCAGATTTGCTATTTAGAAAGATTCTTAGGGGGTATAAAATGAATTTGAGAAGCTCAGTGCTCAATTCCCACCTATGAGTGAGAACATGCGGTGTTTGGTTTTTTGTCCTTGTGATAGTTTGCTGAGAACAATGAGAACACTTGGACACAGGAAGGGGAACATCACACACCGGGGCCTGTCATGGGAAGGGGGAGTGGGGAGGGATAGCATTAGGAGATATACCTAATGTAAATGACGAGTTAATGGGTGCAGCACACCTACATGGCACATGTATATATATGTAACAAACCTGCAAGTTGTGCACATGTACCCTAGAACTTAAAGTATAAAAAAAAAAAAAAAAAAAGGACAGAGACGCTCAGTGCTAGACTCAGAGATACCCATGTGTCCCTAGGGATTGTTGCAATAGCTTAAGCAAGAAGGGACTGAAGAGGGGATTTTGATTGGTGGCAATGGAGATGAAGAACATTTTACTTTTGTGGTGATTTTTTCAATCTTTTTATATTTTACATTTTTTGTTTCTAATGTGAATCAACGTTTTTTTTAAAAAACTGAAGCAATGTAAGTACTAAAACAGTTTCCTTGGTAGTATCTCTTATTTGTCGTTTTTACCTTTATTATGAACTATATGTTCAATGCTTAGTTTTCTCTTAAGGACAACTATTTAATTATCTAAGGGCCAATTGTCTTGCTAATTGATTACCAGATCCTTTGCTGCTCATATGTCAGTAGTCCTCAGAATTTATAAAGTTGGCTAGACACGGAAGGAAAAATATATGAATTGTACATTAACAAGCTTAGCATGTTTGCTCTCTCTTACACCTTAACCTTACACATTAAATAGATAGAATGCTAAATGCCATTTATTAATTGTTTTTGTTTAATTAAAACTAAAATGTTCATTATCACACACAGCATCTTACTTCTAAGAAGTAATTTTTAAGTAAGTTTTAATTTTATTCTCTACCTATATGTATTAGTTCATTTGCATGCTGCTGATAAAGAGAGCAGATATTGGGTAAATTTATAAAGAAAAAGAGGTTTAATGGACTCACAGTTCCATGTGGCTGGGGAGGCCTCACAATCATGGTGGAAGGTGAAAGGCACATCTTATATGGTGGCAGGCAAGAGAGAACAAGAATCAAGCAAAAAGGGTTTCCCCTAAGATCTCATGAGACTTACTACCATGAGAACAGTATGAGGGAAACTGCCCCCATGATTCAATGATCTCCCACTGGGTTCCTCCCACAACACATGGGAATTATGGGAGCTACAATTCAAGAAGAGATTTGGGTGGGGACACAGCCGAACCATATCACTATCCGAGCACACATCTTAGTTTTGCATAAAGCATTTAATGTTCTAAAAATTAGTGCTTAAATTTACCACACATGACGTGAGCCCTCAATTTCTTTGTAGAGCAAATGATGATAAATATGTTATTGAATACCTCCTTTGTAAAAGGTATTTTTCCTATACCTGAAAAAAGAAAAACAGCTCAGAGCAGTCTGTGTTCTGTGAGGTGTAAAAAATGCATGAGGTCCAGAGAGATAAGAGTATGGGACTTCAGCCACACCTCCCACACACAAGCCTGGGATCAACTGTTTAAAGACGTTTTGTTTCTGTTTAGTTGCCTCACCCATTTTCTTCATAATCCTGGAATTTGTGATACCAAAAATATGTATAGTCAATCATTAGCTTATGGTATTGTAATATAAATTCTTGGTAAATAACTTAGGAACTGCCTCTTCTTTTACTGTTAAAACCTACATTCAACTGCTGTAATTAGAATGTATATTCAGGGCTACTTGAGTTTATACTCCTGAGTTGCAATTGAGAAATAAAAATGAATTATAAGTCCCCCAACTAACTGGATAGAATGTCTCTTGGTCAAGGAGATCCCAGAAAAACCTTAAAAACAGAGTTCATGGCCATGACAGGATATATTGGTCATACTTCGGTATGCCCCTTTCTTAATAACCTTTAACCAGAGTTCTTTCTTAAGGAGTAAGCAGAAACCACCTTTGGAAAACAAGAAATGGATGACTCGTTCCTTCATCACTTTAAACCAATCATCTAAGGCTGAGACCAGATCCCCTCTCCTTCTTTGCAGTTTGGATGTGACAGCTCACCAGTTTCACAAGACACCCCTTCCTAAAAACTGACCACCATCTCAGGACTGGCTTTGGCTGGTTCAAAGAGCAAGTGCAGTGAGAAATTTTGTGTCCTCTACATCACCTTTTGATGTCAGAGGGCTGAAAATTCCACCCTTGAATTCTGCTAATGCTGCCAGTTTTTGAACATGTAACCCTCGAAGAGGCATGAAGCTCAATTGCCAGCACGTTTCCACTTTCATAAATATTCATGACTTCTTCTATAGCTTATTGAATATGTATACTTAGCCAACTCGTTCAGCATAAATTCCTGTCTTTTCCTTCCCTCTCTTGAAGTGCTTGCTCTTGGTGTCTACAGAGGCTGTGTTTCCCAGCCTGCTGGATGGCTAGCCTGCAGGCTGCAATCCTTTATGAGAAACAAAACTCTCTTTTCCAGATTTACGGTCCTCATCATTGTTCAGCTGACACAATCTTCAAGCTTGGTCTCAATAAATTATTTACCGTATTACTTTTGCCTCAGCATTTTTTCTTTTCTTCTTTTCTTTTCTTTTCTTTCTTTCTTTCTTTTCTTTTTTTTCTTTTTTTTTGAGACAGAGTTTTGCTCTTGTTGCCCAGGCTGGAGTGCAACGGCACGATCTTGGCTCACCGCAAACTCCACCTCCCAGATTCAAGCGATTCTCCTGCCTCAGCCTCCTGAGTAGCTGAGATTACAGGCATGCACCAGCATGCCCAGCTAATTTTGTATTTTTGGTAGAGATGGGTTTTCTCCATGTTGGTCAGGTTGGTCTTGAACTCCCAACTTCAGATCATCCTCCCACCTTGCCCTCCTAAAGTGCTGGGATTACAGGCGTGAGCCACCGCACCCGGCCAGCTTTTTTTCTTTTAGGTCAACATATCTGATACTATATATAATAAAATTTTCGTAAAGAGAAAGGGTAAAACAACTAATAAAATGAGAATTTTAGCTTAGTTATTTATTTTATAATTGCAGGTCTTTTTTTTTTTTTCTTTTTCTGAGACTAGGCGAGTTCGAGTGAATTCGGGGTGGATGGTCATGGACCAGGTTTTTTTTTTTTTTTTCCATCACCATAGATGATAACCTGTCTCTCCACGTCTGATTGAACTTTTATTTATTTTCTTTTTAATAGTAAAGATTCTGTATTAGCTGCAACTTATTTTGACTTTGGTCCTCCTGATGCTGTCCACATATTCTTGAACTATACTTGCATACTTATCTTTGAGATGTCCCCATAACTAATCTTCTTTAAAAAGTTCACACTTTATTCAAATAATCTACCAAGTGACTCTTTTATATTTTATTTCCATAGGTATAGTTTATGTCTTTGCCCTTATTATTACCTCTTAGAAACTGGCAGTTTCCAATTTTGCTATAGACTTCTGTCAATGTGTTCTTTCTTACTACTTGTATGAGCTTGCTGATGCATAGGTTTTTAAAGTCCATTTTCTTGGTTTTTTCATTCCCTTCCAAATCATGATCATTATCTCCTAAATTGCTTTCCACTATTACCTTTTCAGCATATGAAATATAGGTAATGAAAAGCATTGCTATAGCATTTGGTCATCTAGTTTGAAATTTAGGGTCTTTAGAAAAGTTTTAATAGTTGAAAGTAGTATTCTGTTTGTAATTTGACAATTTATTTTAAAACTGTTTCAAAATATGTTCAAATGATTTAAAGGTGATCCATTTATTTGGCAACATGTTTCTTTGGGTGCCTAAACTTACTGAAATAATCACCTTATTTAAGAATTTTTAGGAAAACTGTTCAATCTAGGTTGGATATTTCAGTATGTTTAAAAAAGTGTTTCCATCTATCTGTCCCCATCTATCCGTTTGTTTTGGGTCAGTGTTCTTCTTCATTTTTATTGTTTTCCTATTAGAAATCTTACTGTGTTTATCAATCAGTTGTGTCATTTTTTAGTATTTAGATATAAATGTTATTCACTATAACCTCTATGCAGTTTACAGTGTAATAATACTCTAATAAAGTTAATATCGATCTGTATATTGATAATGACAAACTAACAGGTAACAGATGGTGCTCATTTATGATGTTTTGAAAAGTGAAACCCATTTTCTATAGGTTTGGATTTTAAACCCCCAAAATCTTTCAGAAATCACCTACTTAAAAAAACCATCTGCTATACGTACATTATTTCCTAAGTACTTATATTCTTTCTCATATCTAAAACATGCCTGCACATCAGCATACCTTTATACAGCCAATGACAGACTTTATTTTCAAAAACTGCCATATGTTTGTGAAAGCATTTTGAGTCAAAATACAAAATTGCAACAAATTTAGTTTTAAAGAATCTTAATTGGCTTTTATTTGTGATTCCAGAATTGGGCAACATCTCACTCCATAAAATAGAACAAGTATTCCAATGAGCTGAACAGAAGTTGGCTTTACAGGCGGAAAATAGCTGCAAAAAAGAGAGACAGAGAACAAAATGCCAATTTGTCTGTTATAGTTACTTTTCTCTTAGTATTAAAACAATGGGGATTTCCTTATTACACTGACTCAGGTTGATTGGAATCTCCTGTTTTAATTGATCCATTTCAAAGTTCAGTTTGATTACTTGGCATGTAGCACAAGTGATAGTCCTCAGGTTCAGTCTAGTCTACTGAAGCCTAGTGCGAGAAGCTAGTCTAAAACAATGGCCTCCCATAAACGTTCTTTAATATGAGGTTAAGAATAGGAATCTTGAAATATGCTTTTAATTATTGTTTTAAGTTAAAAAATAATATTTGTTATGAAAAATATTACCTTGGGTAATTTTGACATAATTACTTGGGTATTTTTGGTTTAAACAAATTATTGGAACTGTGACAATATTAAACTTAACCCAAGCCACGTGTTTCTGGAAAGTAGCAATAGTTAAGAGAGGAAACTTCTCACCCGAAACTTTTTGTCTTCCATACAATGGCTTACCACAAAGAACCAGCTCTCTTCAAATGACTTAGATAGCATTTACTCATGTCCCTTTTTTATGTATGAAAAGGCCAGACACACATCCTGGAAAATACCATTCTTTGTCTTACAAATAATTAGCTGATCTGTTTATTCCCCTTAACTCAATCTGGACAAAATATCTGTTACCTTGACTTTGACCAACTCTTACTTAGTCTTATCTCCCCCCCGGCCCCTGAACTTGACAACTCTTAATCTAAGCCAGCATCAGAATGTAAAACAACCCCTCTCTAAAGCCCCTCCTAAGAATTGGCTGACTACAAAGACATTTTCTGGTCAATAATTTGATCACACCACCCACCCACTCCCACAGTAGGATTCTTTTTAGCCTGTTTTCTCTGTCTGACCTTTGAAACACTTACTAGTCTCACAGTTGGAGGTTGGGGGGTCCTGTTGCAACAGTCCACCTCCCCAATGCAATAGCTGCCATTCCCTTATTGCAGTAATCCTTTAGAATAAAGTCTTTCTAAGTCCAAAGTTCAGATTTGTTTTCATTTGATAAATGTAACAACAAGAGGCATAAGAAATTCTCGCTTAAATGGACTCTGAATATGTTTGAGCCCAACATGTGGACATAGATATTTGTTAACTCTCAAAACTAATTTCGTGAGCTAGAGAGACGCTATGTGCATAAGTGTGTTTGGCAGGGGTGGGGCAAGGGGGTGTGTGTGTATGTTTGTGTGTGTGTGTGTGGAAAACAGGCACTTTATTTCTAAATAAATGCGGGAAAAATACATTATATAACATACTGAAGAAAAATAGTTATATAATTACCTAAGATATTGGTTTCTGTTTATATTATTTGTGATTTGAAGAGAATTTGTGACTTAAGTACAAAGTAAAAAATGGTGAATATTCAATTAAGAAAGGGAAAGGAAAGAAAAAGAAAAGCAAAAGATCCAGACTTTCAGAAGCCCACAGAATATTGGAAAGACAAATTAAACAGGTGCTTATAATAACTTACAATTAAATGAGAATATATAATAATTTACTTTTTGTCCATTATAGAGTCAGAGGCTTTGATATTACATAACTCAAGGGAGAGTTAGGACAGGTGGCATTGATATATCAGAAAAGAAAACTAACGAAGTAAGAAAAGGGAAGGAGAGATTTCAGGAAAGGCATTCAAGGGTCACAGAAATCTTGTATAAGGTGGCTGACACCTGTAATGCCAGCACTTTGGGAGGCCGAGGCAGGCAGATCACGAAGTCAAGAGTTCGAGACCAGCCTGACCAACATGGTGAAACCCCGTCTCTACTAAAAATACAAAAATTAGCTGGGTGTGATGGCACGCGCTTGTAATTCCAACTACTCAGGAAGCTGAGGTGGGATAATCGCTTGAACCCAGGAGGCAGAGGTTGCAGGGAGCCTCTGCACTCCAGCCTGGGTGACAGAGCAAGACACTGTCTCAAAAAAAGAAATATATATATAATATAGTATATATATATTATATAAATATATATTATGTATATAAATAATATAAATAATATATTATATAAATATAAATATATTATAAGATAATATATTTATAAATATAAATATATTATAAGATAATATATTATATAAATATAAATATATTATAAGATAATATATTATATAAATATAAATATATTATAAGATAATATATATTATATTATAATATATAACATATAATAATATATATTATATAACATATATAATAATAAATATTATAATATATAACATATAATATATAATATATAATATATAATAATATATAATATATATTATATAACAAATATATAGTTTTGTGTGTGTGTATATATATATATTTGTTTGAGGAAAGATAGAGAAATTGTGCTCCTGTTATCTTCAATATAGTTTCTCTATTGTTCAAGACTAAAATACACAGAAAGCGGTTTCAGAAATTCTAGTCCCTAGCACTATGAAAAGCACCTTTATTGTTTATAATTAAATATGTTTATAGATTATATTTTATTTAGGTAAAATTTACATTCTGTAAGATACCAAAATCTTGAAACATTCTATTTGATTAATTTAAACAAATGCATATATCTTCACAGCGTGATTCCTATTAATATACAAAACATTCATAAAGTTCTGGAAAGCTTTCTCCTGCCCCTCCTCATTCAATTACCCCCTAGATATAGTATCTTTTTAGGAAATTTTGATCATACATTAGTTTTATCAGTACTACAACTTCATGTAAGTGGAATTACACAGTATTACACAGCATGCCCCACTTCTTTTCCTCAATATGATGATATAATACCTCTGATTTCCATCCATGCTTTTGTATATATCAGTAGTACTTTCTGTCTTCTTGTTGTTAAATAATATTTAATTAATATAATATAGGATATTTAGTATTCTATAGAATGTTATATAACTAAATATGTTTATATATTTTCCTCCTCACGAATATTTGCTTTGTGCCAGTGTGAGGAAGCTATGAATAAATTTGCTGTGATTATGGGTATACAAGTCATTTTGTGGACATATTTTCTTGATGAATGTCTGGAAGTACAACTGCTAGGTCATATTGAGTCTTATTTAACATTATAATATACTGCCAGGAGTTTTTCCTAAGTGATTGTACAATTTACACTTCCATTAGCAATGTATGTGAGTGCCAGCTTGTCAGCATTATTAGGAAAATTGGTGTAAACCTGTACAATTATAGCCATTCAAGTGGGTATGAAATTCAATGTTAATAAGTTTTAAATTTTCATTTCCTTGAAAACAGATGACATTGGGCTCTTTTTCTTGTGTTTTTTGGCTTTTCTTGCATTTTTCTTTGTGTAATATCTCCTTCACAATGTTGCCAACTTTTTATTAGTCATATATCTTTTAACTTTTAAGTTGTGATGGTTGTTTGTATATTTGGGTACAAGTTCTTTATCACATGCTTGAAACTATTTTCTCAGTTTGTTGATTGACTATTTTTAACAGTGATTTTCAAAGAGCTATTTTAAAAATTTTGATAAAGCTGAACTTTTTTTTAGATTATTGTTTTCTCTGTTTTAAGAGATCTTTTCTTATTTTGAAAGATCTCATACCACCAAAATTTTTAAAAAAATTCTTTTTGAGTTAGGTTTGGCAGAATGTGTCTCTTTTCTATTTCCCTTGTTTAGTTCCTTAGTACAAAAGTAGCAATAGGTAATACGTGAACACAGAGTTATGGTTTATTTCAATAAATACTTTATTTACAAAGTATTTATTTTCCCTTACGGCTTCAAAGATTTTTCTGATAATCATTCATGTTAAAAATTTTGATTATGCATATGAAAAAAGCTCAACATCACTGATCATTAGAGAAATGCAAATCAAAACCACAATGAGATACCATCTCACAGTAGAATGGCTATTATTTAAAAGTCAAAAAATAACAGATGCTGGCAAGTTTATGGAGAAAAAGAAACACCTATACACCGTTGGTGGGAGTGTAAATTAGTTCAGTCATTGTGGAAGACAATGTTGTGATTGCTCGAAGATCTAAAAGCAGAAATATCATTTGACCTGGCAATCCTGTTACTGGATATATGCCCAATGGAATGTAAATCATTCTATTCCTTGAATGAGGATGTTCATTGCAGCACTATTCGAAATAGCAAAGACATGGAATCAATCTAAATGCTCAACAATGATAGACTAGAAAAAGAAAATGTGGCACATATGCACCATTAAATACTATGCAGTCCCAAGAAAGAATGAGATCATGTCATTTGCAGCAAAATGGGTGGAGCTGGAGGCTATTATCCTTAGCAGACTAACACCAGAAGAGAGAACCAAATACCACAGGTTCTCACCTATAAGTGGGAGCTAAATGATGGGAACACATGGACACAGAGAGGAGAATAACACATGCTGGAGCCTTTTGGAGGGTGAAGGGTAGGAAGAGAGAGAGGATCAGGAAAAATAACTAATGGGTACTAGGCTTAATACCTGGGTGATAAGGTAACCTGTTTAACAAACCCCAATGATGCAAGTTTTCCTATGTAACAAACCTGCACTTGTGCCCCTGAACTTAATATAAGTAAAAAAAAAAAAAAAAAATCCTGATTTCTCTAAAATAAATTGATTATGATGTACTTCTTATGAAAGAATTTAATCTTGCCCAAAAGAGGTCTGGTCTTCGCCTTATAAGTGTGTGGTTATTTCCCTGTGGGTCTTGAGTCACCAGACAGTTTAACAATATGATTTAGCATTGAAGCTGGCCGCAGTGTATCTAGGAGTTGGGGAAATGATGGGGGAGGTTGGATGAGTGGGTAACCTTTCCAGAAAGGACAACAATAACTTTAGAATAGGGACAATCAGTCATATTCTATCCATTGATCTAAAGAGTGTCTAGAAACTGAGAACAACCACGTGGGCAATCAGTCACGACTATATGATGAAGCCCCAAGGAAAACTTGAGACACTGAAATTTTGGTGAGTTTTCCTGGTTGCCATATTCCATGCATATTGCCACACCTTGATGCCAGGAAAGTAATGTGGTTTTGACGCTATAAGGTGAGGAAAATTGGAAGCTCCACATTTAAAACTCTTCTGAACTCTTTTCTGTGTGCTTCTTTCCCTGGCTAATTTTAGTCTGCATTATTTCCTTTTAATAAGCTATAAACGTGAGTATAGCAGCTTTTAGTGAGTTCTGTGATTCCTTCTAGCAGATTATTGAAACTCAGAGTGATTTTGAGAATCCTGCTTACCTTGAAATTGATGTCATAAACGAGGGTGGTCTATAGACTGTCCCCTCTAAGCTATGCAGTTGCTTAACTCTGTTGTATTTTTTGTGAATTTTTTTTTTTTGTATTTCGTGTTGTCTGTGTTTATCTTGTTTAGGTTTTGTTGAGTTTCCATGATCTGTTGACTTAGAGATGTGTAGAGTGCCAACTTTAAATCTTTGCTAAGATAAATATAACTACATGTGTACATAAGAAGACTCCATGTTTATAGGAATTTGGCTCCCCTCAAGTTTTTCTATAGATTTAGCACAATCCCATTAAAACTCAAACAAGCTTACCTTAAGAATTGACAAGTTGATTTCACAATTTATATGGAAATGCCAAAGACCTAGAATATTTAAAACAATATTTAAAAATACAAACTTAAAAGCCAAATAGAGACAAATTAATAATGAAAGAAAAACATGGAATAGGTATAAAGTTATCTAGGATATCAACAAATGTTTGCCAATATATGTAAAATGTCAAATACAATGAGTAAATTTGTAGGAAAATGATTTGCCAAAATTTACTTAAGCACAAATTGAAAATATCAGTCAGCCCTGAAACCATTAACCTGTTTTATTAAGCATTTAAACAGTTGCACACCAAAAAAATGTAATTGTTTTAAGGGTGCTTACTACCAAAAATTCATGAAACAGATCATTGCAATTTTACAGAGTTATTCTAGAGAAAATAAAAAGAGAGATTATTATTATGCAACTCATTTTATAATTCTGGTACCAAAACTGACAAGGACAATATGAGAAAAGAAAATTATATAACAATATTATTTATTAACACAGATAAAGATCTTAAAACATTAGCAAATCAAATTTAACCATGGATTAAATAATAAAGAGATGCATCATAACCATTTCTTCAACCCTTCCCTAACAGTGTTCACCTCTCACATCACAAGATATTGTCACCTGTAGAGAAGAACAAAGGTAGTTTTGAAACATTGATGAGTTTTCTGTTGTTGAGTTTATCAATGTAGTGTCTTAGTCATTTCAGCGGATTTTAAAGCTTGATAAAGTCCCTATTACACTAAGAATAGACTGTGAGTGGCACAGACACACATTTATAGATATGTGATAAGGGCAACTTTCTCTATTGCTATTTAAATCATTATCATACATTGAAAGCAGTGGTGTTACAAGGTCAACTAGAATTTTTTCTTTTTTCCAGTTGATTGAATCCAGGTCATCTGTCACAATGTGATCAAACTAATGACTAATGCCAGTGATGAGAAAAGCCTCTGGTTGTGTTTTTTACTTGCAAAGCACGAGTCTCTGGAACCTTTGTCTTAGGAGAGTAAAGCATAGAGCATGGTTTCCTGTGAGCACTGGAAGAACAATAAACACGTGCTCCACAGAATCTGCTGAATTTGCTATCTAGAGAAAATGAGATATTGCCTAACAATTAAGGTAAATTAAGCAGCTGTTTCTTTCTATATTGAGCTAATGCTGCTCTGAAATTGTAAATTGTTGATGGGAGATCAGAATGAGAAAGAAACAATATCATTTCCCCTTTCTTTAGCAGTTCATTTTATGATTATCATAAGAAGCAAGTATTTTTGCAGCTGGTAGTGACTAGAAATAAAATATGACACTCCAAAAAAACTGCTTAAATGAATAAATAGTAAAAAGTAAAATTATTGGAACATGCTAGTTTTGATAATTCTTTACAGTTAAAAACAAAAAGTCAACTCACCCAAAGCTCACATAGAACTATTGGAAGAGTTAAGTAATACTAATGTTGGGCATGTCTCTTTTCCATTTGAAACTGAAAAATGTACAAGAATAATCTGGAAAATACACAATTCTTTTTAATATTATAGAGACTAATGAGTACTCCAAAAGTAAAAATAAAAATGCCTAAAGAACTCAATTTTTTTTTTTAAGGTATGTCAGTTCTTTTTTATTTACCCTACCAAATTCCCCTTCCCTCAATTTTAATCTCATATATACATGTATATGATTAAACTGGCCTTAAATTAGCACATTTTTATCACCTATGCTTTGGCAAAAATTGTATTCTACAAGTAAGTTAATTTAGAGAACTCTCAGCTACACCAATAGGCCTCCAACACTCATAGACTCAACTGCGTGCATTCATTTTGAGAGTTCTTAACTGCTAGATTCATTCAGACTTACCTCCTTTGCCTAATTTTCAGAAATTAGCAGTGTATTGGAGATTATTCCATATCATCCCTTTTTGTCATAGAATATCACTATTTTTATTTTTTTTAATACAAGTGGTCACATTGGTTTTAGATACTTATGCATGGTTAGAAGGAGTTGGCTTAGAGCTGATGCTTAAGAAATGGGTATACAATGGGCAGGGCATGGTAGCTCACACCTGTAATGCCAGCATTTTGGGAGGCTGAGGTGGGTGGATTGCTTGAGCTCAGGAGTTCGAGACCAGCCTGGGCAAAATAGTGAAACCCCTGTCTCTATTGAAAAAAAATTAAAAAAAGAAATGGGTATACAATGTAAAATGTCCCATACAGAAAAAAACAGATGCAGTTCAGTAGTATATTTTGAGTATTGTGCCGAATCTAAGGCTCAGGCTATATGAAAGGTAGGAAAGGAAAGAAGCAATAAGATAAAAGGCCAACATCCTGTTTCTTGATCTGAATGGTGGTTACATAGTGGTTACTTTGTGATGATTCCTTGACCTATGTACACTTTTGTGCAATTGTCTCATGCACAAAAAAGTGATATGCCAGCATATTTTTATAAGAATGGTGCTATTTTGCACTGTCTTCTCTCTCTAGTTAGTCTTAAGGAAGGAGGAGGTGATAAGCAATGGGTGGGATGAAGGGGTCAAGGGAGTTTCAGTTTGAATTGGCCATAGTGGTTTTTATCCAGACTATCAATTTCATAAATTTGGAGAATCTCAGAACTAAAATAAATCTTTCTTTTTCTTTTTTTCTCTGATCCTTTTCCTCCCAATGCACACACATACACTGACTCGAGAACAAAACCAACAATAAATTGAAGATGTTTCTTAGAAAGAATTTATTTTTTCTTTTTTCCTTTTTTTTTTTTTTTTTTTGAGACAGAGTCTTGCTCTGTCACCCAGGCTGGAGTGCAGTGGCATGATCTTGGCTCACTGCAACCTCCACCTCCCAAATTCAAGCAATTCTCCTGCCTCAGCCTCCCAAGTAGCTGGGATTACAGGATTACAGGTGCACGCCACCACGCCTGGCAAATTTTTGTATTTTTAATAGGGACATGTTTTCACTATGTTGGCCAGGCTGGTCTCAAACTCCTGACCTCAGGTGATCCACACCCCTCAGCTTCCCAAAGTACTGGGATTACAGGTGTGAGCTACCACACCTAGCCAGAGAATTACCTTTCTTTTTTTTTTTTTTTAACATTGTGATTTTTTCCTGTATTTTTATTTTTTATTTATGTATTTATTTATTTTTTATTATACTTTAAGTTCTAGGGTACATGTGCACAACGTGCAGGTTTATTACATAGGTATATGTGTGCCATGTTGGTTTGCTGCACCCATCAACTTGTCATTTACATTAGGCATTTATCCTAATGCTATCCCTCCCCCAGCCCCCTACCCCCTGACAGGCCCCGGTGTGTAATGTTCCCCGCCCTGTGTCCAAGTGTTCTCATTGTTCAGTTTCCATCTATGAGTGAGAACATGTGGTGTTTGGTTTTCTGTCCTTGTGATAGTTTGCTTAGAATGATGGTTTCCAGCTTCATTCATTTCCCTGCAAAGGACATGAACTCATCGTTTTTTATGGCTGTGTATTATTCCATAGTATATATGTGCCACATTTTCTTAATCCAGTCTATCATTGATGGATATTTGGGTTGGTTCCAAGTCTTTGCTGTTGTGAATAGTGCCGCAATAAACATATGTGTGCATGTGTCTTTATAGTAGAATGATTTATAATCCTTTGGGTATATACCCAGTAATGCGATTGCTGGGTCAAATGGTATTTCTGGTTCTAGATCATTGAGGAATCACCACACTGTCTTCCACAATGGTTGAACTAATTTACACTCCCACCAACAGTGTAAAAGCCTTCCTATTTGTCCATATCCTCTCCAGCACCTGTTGTTTCCTGACTTTTTAATGATCACTATTCTAACTGGCGTGAGATGGGTATCTCATTGTGGTTTTGATTTGTATTTCTCTGATGACCAGCGATGATGAACATTTTTTCATGTGTCTGTTGGCTGCATAAATAGCTTCTTTTGAGAAGTATCTGTTCTTATCCTTTGCCCACTTTTTGATGGTTTTTTTTTTTTCTTGTAAATTTGTTTAAGTTCTTTGTAGATTCTGGATATTAGCCCTTTGTCAGATGGGTAGATTGCAAAAATTTTCTCCCATTCTGTGGGTTGCCTGTTCACTCTGATGGTAATTTCTTTTGCTGTGCAGAAGCTCTTTAGTTTAATTAGATCCCATTTGTCTATTTTGGCTTTTGTTGCCATTGCTTTTGGTGTTTTAGTCATGAAGTCTTTGCCCATGCCTATGTCCTGAATGGTATTGCCTAGGTTTTCTTCTAGGGTTTTTATGGTTTTAGGTCTAACATTTAAGTCTTTAATCCATCTTGAATTAATTTTTGTATAAGGTGTAAGGAAGGGATCCAGCTTCAGTTTTCTATATATGGCTAGCCAGTTTTCCCAGCACCATTTATTAAATAGGGAATCCTTTCCCCATTTCTTGTTTTTGTTTGTCAAAGATCAGATTTGTCAAAGATCAGATGGTTGTAGATGTGTGGTGTTATTTCTGAGGCCTGTGTTCTGTTCCATTGGTCTATATCTCTGTTTTGGTACCATTACCATGCTGTTTTGGTTACTGTAGCCTTGTAGTATTGTTTGAAGTCAGGTAGCATGATGCCTCCAGGTTTGTTCTTTTTGCTTAGGATTGTCTTGGCTATGCAGGCTCTTTTTTGGTTCCATATGAACTTTAAAGTAGTTTTTTCCAATTCTGTGAAGAAAGTCATTGGTAGCTTGATGGGGATGGCATTGAATCTATAAATTACCTTGGGCAGTATGGCCAGTGTTTTAATTGAACAGATATTTTGTTATTACTCCATTAAGCTAGCTTGATTTTTTTTTCACATTACTTAAATACCTTTAGAGTTTCTGAAATATTTAAAAAGTTTAGAAATTAAGAGAAGAAAAATGCTTTGTAGAAAACAAGTGTGTTTTTTCACCGTTGGCCTACCTTAAATGATCCCTATGTCTTAGACCTGTGCAATTTATCATTTTCTTTTATTCTGCATTTTTAAAGAAACATACATAAACACGATGTAGACACAATAAAACAAAATTCAGTGTTTGTGCTTATGTAAATACTCCTTTGAAAAATTTTTATTTGTGTTTAGAGATAGTAATGAAATTTTATTATACAACATGAATATTTCAGGCATATCATTTTCCACTGTATGGACAATCAATAAACACTAAGTAACAAATCCCATTCATAAAACTTATCACAGTCTGTTTTGGAAATTTTTTTAAAACTTGGTAAGAATTTAAAAGTTTTGGTTTACTTTTAATGTCTTTCCTTTACTAAAGTTTTTAAGTGATATTATTTTAGGTGATCACACTTTATTGTGGTTCACACCATCATTCTTTTAAGGAAGTTCTGTGATATTAAGGTATCTGTGTGGTAAATGATACATTACCTTTGCAAAGGGATATAATAAAGAAAGAAGAAGATGGAAAATTCTTTTTCTTTATGTTGCCAGGTAACCCATGGACAGAACTCAATATAAATTCTCAAAACTTTGACTTTTATTTCTATGCTAGGCTGCATCCCTTATATTTACTAATTTGGTAGTGGTCATTTTATTTTATTTACTTAGTATTTGTCAAATGCCTTCTAGTCCTTTAGTTATTTTTCCTTTTAATGGATGACCCTTCTGATCTAAAGGTGATGGGTAAGAAAATTGAAACTGTGAAGTCTGGTTGAATGAATTTACCTGACTAAATAAATCTGTGTCCACTCATTTTGATAAATGTATTCACAACATCAATAAAAACTCGCCAACTTACTGTTTAACCTATTTCAAATTATTACAACCACAATCATTAATTTATAATTTATGGTATTACAGAGATTTTTTAGGAGGGTTTTGTTTTCATTATAGTGCAGCTTTTATTATTTGTATGGTTTTTTAGAACTTAAAACATTTTTAAAAGGTACTTTTGTACTTTAGTCTCACTTCAGTATCACAGAGTGACATAACTAGTGTTAATAAAATTTGCCAGTTGACAGATTAGGAGAATTAAGCTTTGAAGGAGTGACTTAATTATGTTTCTCCAGAAGTAAAGTATATAGTTCAATTTTTATCAAGAGGGCTAAATGAGCTTACTTTTTTGGGTATGTTTAGTACATACCAGAGCATAAAGAAGTACTGCAAATATACACAGAAAACACAAATCAAAAGGGCCTGGAGTTATTTAGTTGGCAGTTGGTTTGATTAGAACTGTTAGGTAATGCTGGGTTAAGAAGCATCAGGGATGGAGAGGAAAAAGTAGAAGTCAGGAGATAGCTCATGTATATTAGTTGGCAAAAGTTAAGAAACGGTTGGAAGACTTAAGAAGGGGCTATTTCTGTGGTCTTTAGAAATATCCTTTATCATTATTTTTTAAGTCAAATATTAACCATGGTGATTGCAGAATATAGTTTACCTGGAAAACCATACATATGAATATCAAATTATTAAAACAAAATAAACAAATTTAATACTAAGAAGTATCTTGTGTTTATCACATTTGTACTCCCAAATCATCAGTTTTGGATAGAAAGGACAGATGTTATGAATTAAATTTAACACATGACAAAGATAGAACAGATGTTATACTTTGCCCCCTTCCTTTTTAGCACAAAATAATTAGTCTTTATGAAATGTGAGGCACATCCTTTACCCATTGTGCTATAAATATTTTATTCCATTATTTTCAAGAAATACATGGCTCCTAAATTTGTGATTTTCTTGAGTATGGAGGTTGTTTATATAATTATGCTGATGTGTGCTAGATTCAGCTGATCTTATCTTACATGATTTTAGGAATGCTAGTGGATTGGCTAGAGGCAGCTGTTGGGGTGAGGATGACTTTATTTCAGACAGCTCTCTTTCCTCCGTATGTCTCTCACATCTTCCCATCAGGGTGTTCTGAACATGTTCTCATGATGGTGGCTCGTTGCTCATGAGATGAAGCAGAAATACACAAACATTTTTTCAAGCCTCTTCTCACATCAGGTTTGCTCCTTTTCCATTGAACAGGGCAAGACACAAGACTTGCCACAAAGTGTGGAGAAACATACTTTCCCTTTTTGTTGAATCACAATGCAAAAACCTGACTTCAGAAGGGCTGAAAAATTCAGCCCATATACTCAAATGATGTACACAATAATGTTTCTTCCATAGATAACTATTGAAAATCTGTAGAATCTCAGGTAAAGGTTATAGAAACGGTTCCTGTAGTGCAAGGAAATGGAAGAGAATTTTAGGCTGCTATAGGCTGCAAGACAGAACAGAATAATATTCTGAAGAGTGTAGTCTTGGTTGATTAGGATTATGGAAGATTCTTGAAATTAAATTATATGAATAAATTTATGAGGAAAAAGGGTCTTGATGTTTTCACTCTGATGACAATGTTTGATGTAAAGATAATAAGGTGGAAATTATAAGCTAAAATGTTATCTACTTTGGTGTTTGCCAAAGTTTAAAAGAGATGAACAGTGAGATACAGGAAAGACAACTTGATTTAAGATATTTCTCATTATGGTCATACTTTAACTTTCTATAGTTCAGTATTTAGTCTCCTGTTTCAATTGTACCAGATGTAAATTTTCATTTTTTTTCATTTTGGATTAGAACCAAAGAAATATGTTCAGATAAGGCGAACTTCTATCTATGGAACTGACTTATAAAAAACAGAATGTCACACAATAAAATTACTTATTTCCAGTGTTATGAAGGTTTTTAAATCTTTTCCAGAACACTTTTTCTTTATAGAATGGAGAAAACAAAGAAAAAATATACATACACACACACATAATTTGAATGTATATAACCTCATCCATTAAATGTTGATTTCAGATACGGAAACATCATTTTGTCTCTCCTGGCTCTTGGTTACTAGCTAATAGCCAATCAGGATCATGTGATAAATATTTTGGTAGTGTAATTTTGGAGTAAAGCAAAGAAGAGTAAAAGTGTGCCTGAATTTTACTCGCCCACATCTCACTCTGTGGGGGAGGCCAGCAAGAAAGGAAAAGCTAGAAAAATAAAATATTATTGGACCCCAGAGAATTCTTGTGGAAATGTAGACAATACAAATTGGTTTTATTTGGCTGCATTTTATTGGTCATTCTTGGGAGAAATAATGCTAAGAAGAAGAAATCCTGTGTGATTTTCTGTGTATGCTTTTAAAAGCAAATTCAGTTTTACTAAGGAACATTACCCTTTGCCCACACATGGAAGCCTCCTGCTCAGACCTCTCATAACAAGCAGTAATAGGAAGTCACCTAAAAACTTTATTTTCCAGTCTTTTTTTCTGATTCTTGCCCTGCCTCCACCTGATCCTTAAAATTCAACCCTCTTATAGTCTTCAAAACTTA
Source organism: Pan troglodytes (assembly GCF_028858775.2). Classification (NCBI taxonomy): domain Eukaryota; kingdom Metazoa; phylum Chordata; class Mammalia; order Primates; family Hominidae; genus Pan; species Pan troglodytes. Next base: position 95,571,399 of record NC_072411.2, read on the forward strand.
CTTACTTATAGAAGCAATTTAAGTGAGCAATGCAGACTTTACCAAAGATTCTAATGGGGGTAATCCATTATAGCATATGGCTTTAAAAATACACCTTCAATATTCTGATCTCACTCTCTCTATTTTTTTTCTGCCAATGTCATACTGTTGGGTTTTCTTTCTGACATTTTTCTCACAGAGTTTTCAGTTCACTCACTTTTTTGATCTCTCTTGGATTTCTCCCAACCTGGAAAATAAAAATTCCTCACAACTTTAATATACACTTTAATTTTTGTCTTTATTCCAGCTGCAGCCCTCAACCTTTTATCATATTCTGCTTTATCAGGATGGTCAGATAAACTAATAGGTCTTTCAATTATTGAGACTCACACTTTTGAAATCCCTTAGCACAGAGGTCAGCAAACTAAAGCCCTCTCAGCCAAATCTGGCCCTTCATCTGTTTTTGTAAGTAAAGTTTTATTAGATTACAGGTATGGTCATCCATTTACATATAACTAATGGCTGCTTTCATGTTACATGACAGATTTGAAGAGTAGCAACAGAGATCATACAGACTGCAGAGCTGAAAATATTTACTAACTTGTCCTTCACAAAAAGTGTTTACCAATATCCAAGTAAGAAGATTAAGATTGTAATTAATAATTATGTGTTGTTTTCAGTCAACACTGATACACTATGCAGTTCTATCTTCAATGGACAATGAAAAATACACATACACACTTACATACACACCCTTCTCTCTCTCTCTCTCTGTCATATTTTGGTCTAAGAAGAGTTGATTAAAGTCACTAATGCAAAGGCCCTTCTTATCTATAATAATAAAACTTAGTTATCAAACAGACATACAAACCCAACTTTGAATATTAGTTTGTTTTAAATAACAAATATATTTTTTCAAAATGAAATTTTATAATAGAGTTTCAAATTTTAGTACTGTAAGTACAATTCTAAGCATGATATATTAGTTTAATTCATAAAGAGTTCATTGCTTTATCTGTCTATTTTTGGAAGATTTTAATGCCAAACAGAAGCGCTATGGTCAAAATTAAAGTGCTAGCCTAAAGTCAGATATCAGATATGAGAGGAATCTTTAAACAGTTAGCTGAAATTTATAATTTTTATGTGAGTGAGCATTCATTTATCAGACAAAAACATTTAGCTTATTTAATTACACTTGGTTCTGTATTTTTAGAATAGCGAGGAATAATTTTCCTCTCATGGTTTATGGAAAAAATAATTTTAAAAAGCTAGAAAATGCAAAACTGCTGAACATCATTATTAACGACTCCTGAAATTTTATAATGAAGTGGTAATTGCCCTGATCATTGGTTCTTTGATTCTACCTTGCATTGTTAGAGGAAAACTGATAAACATTGAATTAATTGAAACACAGCAGATTAGAATCATTAGAATCATTAATGTGTTCACAACTAGACTATTACATGCAGGGACGTAGTATCCAAAAAATAAGTACTTCATCATAGAGGCCAAAGATACATTTTTTAATTAGAATGTTGTATTGTAGTTTAACCCTTTGAGAATTGCAATCTATATGTAAAGGATTTCTCCTCTGTATAAAATTTAAATATATATCAAATGTACAAATAAGAGAGTAGGTTCATTAACATAGAACATAAAGAACCCACCAAATTTAAATCAGTGATTGGGAAGTTTTATTTTAATGACAGCCACTTCATGGCTGCCATGATATACATTGTTAATCATTATTTTCATGAAACTGTGGTATTTGTTAATAATACTATTAATATTGTTATTAATACTATTATCTATTGCATAACAATATTACCACAAACTTCACACATTTAGACAAGACACAGTTATGATCTCAGTTTTTATGTGTTTTGGGGCTCCAGCATGGCTCCCCTTTCCTTGGAGCAGTTTCCATTGACAGAAATTGCAAGGAAGATAAGGACAACCATTTCTGGAAATGAATAATAATAATTATTACAGTGCTTAACCCAAAATGTGATTTAGTAGAAGCCAAGTGATATTTTAAAAATATCACTGACAGAGTTTTCCTCAAATGGTGACATGATATACAATTTTGGTTACAAAACATTTTTCAAAACCTTTGAGTCTTCAGAAATATTAGTTGGAGCTTTAATTTTGCTTTTTCTTGGCTCACATTTATTAATGGCACTTTTCCTAATCTGAGAACAGTTTCTTATTTGTTTAGCAAGGTTTAGTGAATACAAGAAACAGTCGCAGGTATATCCCAATCAATTAAAATTCCTCCATAGATAGTGCAACCTGGAAATGCTCTGAACAGGACTTCCAGATTATTGATCATTTTATCAATTTTATTCACAAACTGTGATTATCATTTAAATATAGCACCAATGATTGAATAAGAATTACTACAATCATTATGTAGTGAGTCGTAATTGAAGAAAAGATAAATATTTACAGATAGGCTGGTGTGCTCCTTTCTGCCCATTTTTCTGTACTCTGCCATTTGCCATGTGACCCCATTATCTTGGTCACAGCTGACAGAACATAGCAGAACTTTACCCACAGTGGCCCAAATCCATTCATTTTCATGAATTAAGTTGCTAAGGATGCGAGTCACTATGACCAAGTTGTTGCCTAAAACAAAAATGGCAACTGATTGATTTCTGATAAGGCTGTCATAGTTACAGAGACTGAAATCTTACTCTCATAACTGGCAAATTCTCCTTCTCTGTAAATATAAAAGGTAATCCAAATTACAAACACACTTGTGAAATCTGAGTCAGCATTAGTTAAGTAATTTAAAATATTATTTCTTTTATTTTTTAATCTTTATTTTTATTTGTATACATTTATGGTGTGCATGTGAGATTTTGTTACATGTATATAATGTATAGTGAGCAAGTGAGGGATTTAGCGTGTCCATCACCCAACAAAAATACATTTTTGTTAAGTATAGTCACCCTATTCTGCTATCAAACATTGAATTTATTTCTTCTATCTTACTGTGTTTTTACCCACTTTTCCTCATCTTCTCTTTTTCATCTCAACTCACCCTTCCCATTTTCCTTTATCTATTTTTCCTCTCTCAACCCTCCATATGTTCAAAGTTTTAGCTTCCAAATGTAAGTGAGAGCATGGAATATTTGTCTATTTGTGCCTGGCTTATTTCACATAAGATAATGACCTCCAGTTCCACTTATGTTGCTTCAAATGACATGATTTCATTTCTTTTTATTGCTAAATAATATATAGAATTATATCATATTACTCTATCCATTAATCCATTGATGGGCACTTGATTCACATCTTTGCTATTGTGAGTAATGCTGCAATAAACATGTTAGTGCAGGTATCCCTTTGATGTGTTGTTTTCTTTTCCTTTGGGAAGATAACCCAGTAGTGGGATTGCTAGATCAAATGGTAATTCTAATTTTAGTTTTTTGAGAAATCTCCATACTGTTTTCCGTAGCAGTTATAGTAGTTTACATTCTCACCAATGGTGTTATTCAAAAAACCTTGAGACACTCTTCCTGGTTAAAGAAGATACAGATTTTCCAGTGGAGCCAAAATCCCCGAAGTGTCATTACTATTACTTGATTTTTACATCGGTAGAAGAGTTGGACATTCATCTTGCCTTGCTGATGCTACTATTCCTATATCGACTGAAGAAAAGTGGAACTCCATAGTCCTTTTCATTATTAAAAGAACTATTATTTTGGATGTAAATTTTTTTACCATTATTATTACCATTATTTTATAGCATAGAATCTGGGCATATTAGGTATTCAGAAATATTTATTAACGTTATTAGCTACTTATAGAAATATAATTGTAGAAAGTTTCTTTTTTAATATTTGAATTTTGGAAGATTTTAGATATCTTGTAAGAAATATCTATTGTTATATTTCAACTCTAATATCATAGTGTTTCAGTCAGATATAAATTGAGGTGAATGACATTGAGACCTTAAGAGGCAAAAAGGCAGGTAGAGACTGTAGGCAGGGCCAGAATAGAGAGTTTTCTTATGGAAGATAGGTTACAGACAAGTTAAACCTACTTCATGTAATGAATTGAAAGTTAACCTACTTGAAGAACCAACTTGAAGTAATGTTTCTTTTCATTTTTGGGCCATGTTCAAAGGCACATGTACTTTTATTATTTAGACATTTTTAAGAGTGTGACCTAAGTGAGGAAAATCCCAATGAACAATTGTGGTAAAATGTCAGTGCTCAAATCATGAAAAATATATTAGTATTTCTCATTAAATCATAGTAATAGTGCCTGAAAAAAATGCACTTCTGTCTTAGAAAAATTTTGAAATAAAGAATGATTTCAGCAGATAAACATGGCTTTTGGCAGAATACTTCTGAAGCAAGTGGATGTATGCTCTGGCAATGTTAATAGAGATCAAAAGGACATTTGAATTCAGAGAATTGAAACCTAGAGTTAAAGTCAAAATGAAACAAAGCTTAAAAAGCTTTTAAAAAGATGATATATTAGGTATACATGAGGCATATGTAGTGATGCATGAAACAAATTTAAACAGACTCCAAGGATGGTTGTATTCAAAAGTTATATACATTATTTAAATAAGCAATTAAAATTTAATTTTAGGTAATTTTTATTTGACTTTGTATTGTTATATACTTTTTTTTTTTTTCTGAGATAGAGTCTTGGTCTGTCACTTAGGCTGGAGTGCAGTGGTGCAATCTTGGCTCACTGCAACCTCCGTCTCCTGGGTCCAAGCAATTCTCCTGCCTCAGCCTCCTAAGTATCTGGGATTACAGACATACACCACCACACCCAGCTGATTTTTGTGTTTTTAATAGAGACAGGGTTTTCGTATTTTTGATAAAGATGGGATTTCACCATGTTGGACAGACTGGTCCCGAACTCTTGACCTCAGGTGGTGATCCACCTGCCTTCGCCTCCCAAAATGCTGGGATTATAGGTGGGAATTAGACACCATGCCTGGCCTGTATTGTTATACAATTTAAAGTATGTTTTAATAGAGATAGAAACATTCATAAAGAGTTGCTGAAATCATATTCAAAAAATATCTGATGAACAGAGAAGAAAAACTGATTTAATAGGTGAAGAAAAATAATGAGCTATGAGAAATTACTATTGGAATTCCACCAGATTAGAAATAATTATATAATTTTCCATGTATATCTATATAAATTTTAAATTATGATAGAAATGTTCAATGCTTATATTATTTGTGTTGTGTGTCTGGCATTTTTAGAAAAAGACAGTGTGGAAAGGACACACTGACTTACATCTGCCTAAGGCCCTAGGAATGCCTCTTCTCACTACCATTCACATTTCATTGGCAAAGATCAATCTCATGGCCTCCCTCGATGTTGGGGATAAGAGACTGGGATTTGTAGTACATCCACATGTTTACCAAGAGTTGGAGAATAATTGTGAATAGTTGCAGTCTCTATCATGGAGTCTAACTCTCAGAGGCTGACTCATGACAACCAAACTCATGAGAGACATATAAAGAAGGACATTAATTAATTGGCACTAAAAATATATTGCCACAGGTACTGAATATATTTTCCCCATAATCACAATTTGAATATAGAATGAGACTATCTTATCTTAGCCTGGTGAGTCTTCATGATCTATCTCACACTGGAAATTATAACTACCCTCAATGCCTTAAAGTTTTATGTTCTTAGGCAAAGACACAAGTGACTGACAAAGATATCTTTTGAATGAGAGTTTATTTCTCTTGATAGATTTGAACATATACTCAGGTGGCAATGAAGTCTGGCTGACCTAATAACTATTCTGGATCTTAAGACAACTTTAATTTTTTCTACTTTGATCAATTCTGTTTTGATTTTAAAAACCCACACATTTATGTTTTTATTATTTTCACTTTCGAGAGATAGATGGTCCACTCTGAAGCCTGTCAGAAAGAGTTTATTAAAATAGTTAGTGTTTAAAAACTCAGGACTATTTCTTCCTTCAGGCAATTACTTTCAGAACTATCATATTTTTCAGTTATACTACATAATAACTTTGAATAATATTCTCACTTTGTAAAATAAAACATCAACAAGTGTAGTTTTCAATATAAAATTAACGATAGTATCTTCTTCAATTTTTGTTTAAATAGGATAATCACACACATCTTTAACATCAGTATTATTCATTTAAAACCTCAAAAAGTTAAATTTCACTTTGTATATAAATTTTGGTGCCAGTAAAATACACTAAGCATATATCTTTTTCAAAGCAAAGGCAAATATTACATTTTCTATTTCAATTTAGAATAACTCAAAAAGAAAATGAAATAGATTTCAAAGGATCGATGATATAAAATAATACATCAAATACTTTCCAGTTGGTTGATTTTAATAATTCACAGCTTTTTCCTAAGCTATCATTCAAGTAATGTAGCACCACTTTCTATATAAAACTTTTTTACTGCCTATTCATAGTTACCATTTAATAATACTTTTAAAATTAATTTAAGCAGGTATATATGAATAAACATAAAGTGTCCTCTCACTCTCCATGTATATATATATATATAAAGTTGCTTTTGGAGGGGATCATGGCAGACAGGAGACAGGACTAGATTGCAGCTCCCATTCAGACAGAGCAGTGTGTAGAGACTCGAATTATGAACTTTTGCTCCAGAACTACTGCAGGAATAAACTAAGAAATTCAAGAGAACCCATTGACCCTCTGAAGGAAGCGAATTGCTCCTGCAGGACCTAGGAGACACCCCAAATACTGTGAGTGCCCAAGTTGTGGAAGTGGGAAAGAGATTGTCCACCCTGAACACACACCTTCACTGGGGGACTGGAAGGTTTAGATCATGGGAGAAAATTCTGACCTTACCTGGCACAGAGTCAATTTAGACCCCTGAGCAAAATACAGGGGTAGAGGAAGGAGTGGGAAAAACTCTGTGGGCTTGCTGGGTCCCCTAGCAAGCCATTTCTGCCCTGCCTCACAGGAGCCCTTGGGGAGGATGGCCAGAGGCACTGGGAAAAGACCACAGGGAGAATGAAACCTCCAGCTGAACGTTGTAACAATTCCAACCAAACGCAAAGTATTCTGGCCAGAAATCGAGAAAGGCATGAAACCAGTGTGCTGATTCCACAGGTGGGGATTCATGAAGGCCATCCTTACTTTTGCAGCTGGGAGGCTGGTAGCCTGAGGCAAGTTCTCAGCTCTGCTCACCCACTGCCTGGAAACAGATTCAGTGCTGTTGAGGGGGGCTTGGTGGGAGTGAGAACAGCCTTTTGCATTACATGGGAGCTGGGTGAGGCCTGTGACTGCTGGCTTTCCTCCACTTCCCTGACAACCTGCATGACACATCACAGCAGCCATAATCATTCTGGGAACATACTCCATTGATCTGGGAACCACACCCTATGCTCCACAGCAACCTCAGCAAGACCGAACCAAGGAAAGTCTGAGCTCAGATATGCCTAGCGCTGCCCCCACCTGATGGTTCTTCCCTACCCACCTTGGTAGCTGAAGACAAAGGGCATATCCTCTTGGGAGTTCTAGGGCCCTGCCCACCACCTGATCCTGCCTATGCTACCACAGCTGTTGCTGTCTTGAAAAAGCCACCTCCTGGCAGGAGGCCAACCAGCATAAAAATAGTGCATTAAACAACTGAAACTAAGGATCCTCACAGAGTTCGTTCATTTCACACCCCTTCCCACCTCCACTGGAGCAGGTGCTGTATACAAAGCTGAGAGATCTGCAGATGGTTCACATCACATCACAAGACTCTGTGCAGACACCCAATAGTACCAGCCCAGCACCTGGTAGACCTGCTGGGTGGCTAGATCCAGAAGAGATAACAATCACCACAGCTCAGCTCTCAGGAAGCCACAACCCTAGGAAAAACAGGAGAGTACTATGTATAGGGAATACCCCCTGGGACAAAAGAATCTGAACAGCAGCCTTGAACCCTAGACCTTCCCTCTGACATAGCCTATCCAAATGAGAAGGAACCAGAAAAACAGTTCTGGTAATATGAAAAAACAAGGTTCTTTAACATCCCCTCAAAAAATCACACTAGCTCACCAGCAATGGATCAAAACCAAGAAGAAATTCCTGATTTACGTGAAAAAGAATTCAAAAGGTCAGTTATTAAGCTAATCAAGGAAGCATCAGAGAAAGTTAAAGTCCAATTTAAGGAAATAAACAAAAAGTGATACTAGAATAAAAAGTCTTCATTGAAAGACATAGCAGAAATAAAAAAAATCAAAACTTTAGGAAATAATAGACACACGTAGAGAAATGCAAAATGCTCTGGAAAGTCTCAGCAATAGAATCAAATAAGCAGAAGAAAGAACTTCAGAGCTCAAAGACAAGGTTTTCGAATTAATCCAACAAAGACAAAGAAAAAAATATTAGAAAAAATGAACAAAGCTTACAAGAAGTCTGGGATTATGTTAAACAACTAAATCTAAAAATAACTGGTGTTCCTGAGGAATAAGAGAAATCTGAAAGTTTGGAAAACATATTTGAGGAATAATCAAGGAAAACTTCCCTGGCTTTGCTAAAGACATAGCCATCCAATTACAAGAAGATCAAAGAACACCTGGGAAATTCATCACAAAAAGATCATTGCCTACGCACATTGTCATCAGGTTATCTAAAGTTAAGATGAAAGAAAGAATCTTAAGAGCTTTAAGGCAAAAGCACCAGATAAGCTATAAAGAAAAGAACTTCAGAGCTATCATATTAACAGCAGATTTCTCAGCAGAAAACCCTACAGGCTGAAGGGATTGGGGCCCTATATTCAGCCTCCTTAAACAAAACAATTATCATCCAAGAATTTTGTATCCAGTGAAACTAAGCTTCATAAATGAAGAAAAGATAGAGTCTTTTTCAGACAAACAAATGCTGAGAGAATTTGCCACTACCAACCCAGCTCTACAAGAAATGCTAAAAGGAGTTCTAAATCTTGAAACAAATCCTGGAAACACATCAAAACAGAATCTCTTTAGAGCATATATCTCACAGGACCTATAAAATAAAAATACAATTAAAAAACAATATATATCGGCAACAAATAACATGATGAATGGAATAGTACCTCATATTTCAATACTAACGTTGAATGTAAATGGCCTAAATGCTCCACTTAGAAGATACAGAATTGCAGAATGGATGAGAATTCATCAACCAACTATCCTGCCTTCAATAGACCCACTTAACATAAGGACTCATGTAAACTTAAGGTAAAGGGGTGGAAAAAGACATTCCATGCAAATCAACACCAAAAGCGAACAGGGGTAGCTATTCTTATATCAGACAAAACAAACTTGAAGGCAACAACAGTTAAAAACGACAAAGATGGACATTATATAATGATAAAAGGTCTTGTCCAACAGGAAAATATCACAATTCAAAATATATATGAACCTAACACTGGAGCTCCCAAATGTATAAAACAATTACTGTTAGACCTAAGAAATGAGATAGACAGCTACACAATAATAGTGTGAGACTTCAAAACTCCACTGACAGTCTAGACAGGTCATCAAGACAGAAAGTCAAGAAAGGAACAACAGATTTAAACTACACTCTGGAACAAATGGACTTAACAGATATTTACAGAGCATTCTGCCCGACAACCACAGAATATACATTCTGTTCCACAGTGCATAGAACTTTCTCCAAGTTAGACCATATGATAGGCCATAAAAGAAGTCTCAATAATTTAAGAAAATTGAAATTATACCAAGTACTGTCTTAGATCAAGGTGGAATAAAACTGGAAATAACTCCAAAAGGAACCTTAAAAACTATGCAAATACATAGAAATTAAATAACCTGCTCCTGAATAATCACTGGGTCAACAATGAAATCAAGATGGAAATTTAAAAATTCTTGTAACTGAATGACAATAGTAACACAACCTATTAACACCTGTGAGATACAGCAAAGGTGTTGCTAAGAGGAAAGTTCATAGCCCTAAATGCCTACATCAAAAAGTCTGAAAGAGCACAAATAGACAATCTACAGCCACACCTCAAGGAACTAGAGAAACAAGAACAAACCAAACCCAATCCCAGCAGAAGAAAGGAAATAACCAAGATCAGAGCAGAACTAAATGAAATTGAAACAACAACAACAACAAAACAATACAAAAGATAAATGAAACAAAATCTGATTCTTTGAAAAGATAAATAAAATTGAGAGATCATTAGCAAGATTAACCAAGAAAAGAAGAGAGAAAATCCAAATAAGCTCAATAAGAAACAAAATGGGAGATATTACAACTGACACCACAGAAATACAAGATTATTCAAGGCTACTATGAACACCTTTACATGCATAAACTAGAAAACCTAGAGGAGATGGATCCATTCCTGGAAAGATAAAACCCTCCTAGCTTAAATCAGGAAGAATTAGATACCCTGAACAGACCAATAACAAGCAGTGAGATTGAAATGTTAATTAAAAAATTACCAACAACAAAAAAAGTACAGGACCAGATGGATTCACAGCTGAATTCCACCAGACATTCAATGAAGAATTGGTACCAATCCTATTAACACTACTCCACAAGATAGAGAAAGAGGGAATCCTTCCTAAATAATTATATGAAGCCAGTATTACCCTAATACCAAAACCAGGAAAGGATATAACAAAAAAAGAAAGCTACAGATGAATATCCCTGATGAACACAGATGCAAAAGTCCTTAACAAAATACTAGCTAACCAAATCCAACAAGATATTGAAAAGATAATTCACCATGATCAAGTGTGTTTCATACCAGGGATGAATAAAGTCAATAAATGTGATACACCACATAAACAGAATTAAAAACAAAAAAATCACATGATCATCTCAACAGATGCATTTAACAAAATCCAGCATCCATTTTTGATGAAAAAACATTAGACAAAATCCAGCGTGCATTCTTGATGAAAACTCTCAGCAAAATTGGCATAAAAGGGACATACCTCAATGTGATAAAAGCCATCTATGACAAACCCACAGCCAACATAATACTGAATGGGGAAAAGTTGAAATAATTCCCTCTGAGAATCAGAACAACAGAAAGATACCCACTCTCACCACTTCTACTTGACATAGTACTGGAAGTCCTAGCCAGAGCAATCTGACAAGAGAAAGAAATAAAGGGCATCCAAGTCAGTAAAGAGGAAGTCAAACTGTCACTGCTTGCTTATGATATAATTGTATACCTAGAAAATCCTAAAGACTTCTCCAAAATGCTCCCAGAACTGATAAAATAATTCAACAAAGTTTCCGGATACTAAATTAATGCACACAAAGCAGTAGCTCTCCTATACAGCCACAGCGACCAAACTGAGAATTAAATAAAAAACTCAACTCCTTTTACAATAGCTGTCAAAAAAAAAAAAAAAAAAAACCCTTAGGGATATACCTTACTAAGAAGGTGAAAGAGATCCTCTACAAGAAAAACTACAAAGCACTGCTGAAAGAAATCATAGGTGACACAAACAAATGGAAACACCTCCCATGCTCAGGGATGGATAGAATCAATATTGTGAAAATGACCATATTGCCAAAAGTAATCTACAAATTCAATGCAATTCTCATCAAAATACCATCATCATTCTTCACAGAACTAGAAAAAACATCCTAAAATTCATGTGGAACCACCAAAGAGTCCACATAGCCAAAGCAAGACTAAGCAAAAAGTACTAATCTGGAGGTACAAACAGTTTTGGTGACTATGGCCTTATAGTATAGTTGGAAATCAGATAATGTAATTTGTACAAATTACAAATCACAATTACATGATTTCCAACTATACTATAAGGTCATAGTCACCAAAACAGCATGGTACTGGTATAAAAATAGGCACATAGACCAATGGAACAGAATAGAGAACCCAGAAATAAACCTAAATATTTACAGTCAACTGCTCTTTAACAAGGTAAACAAAAACATAAAGTAGGGAAAGGACACCCTATTCAACAAATTCTGTTGGCATCATTGGCAAACCACATGAAGGAGAATGAATCTGGATTTTCCTCTCTCACCTTATACAAAAATCAACTCAAGATGGATCAAGGACTTAAATATGCAGTGGGAAACTATAAAAATTCTGGAAGATAAAATTGAAAAAACCCTTCTGGACATGGGCTTAGGCAAAGATTTCATGACCAAGAACCCAAAAAACAGATGCAATAAAAACAAAGATAAATAGCTGGAACTTCATTAAAGTAAAAACCTTTTGCATGGCATAAGGAACAGTCAACAGAGTAAACAGAAAACCCACAGAGTGGGAGAAAATCTTCACCATCTATACATCTAACAAAGGACTAATGTCCAGAATCTACAATGAATTCAAACAAATTAGTGAGGAAAAAAACAAACAATCCTATCAAAAGTGGGCTAAGGACATGAATAGACAATTATCAAAAGAAGATATACAAATGGCCAACAAACATGAAAAAATGCTCAACATCACTAATGATCAGGGAAATGCAAATCAAAACCACAATGCAATACAACCTTACTCCTGCAAGAACGGCCATAATCGAAAAATAGATGTTAGCATGAACGTGGTGAACAGGGAACACTTCTACACTGCTGGTGGGAATGTAAACTAGTACAACCACAAAGCAGTGTGGAGATTCATTAAATAACTAAAAGTAGAACTAGTAATCCCACTATTAGGTATCTACCCAGAGGAAAAGAAGTCATTGTACAAAAACGATATTTGCTGATACATGTTTATAGTAGCAGAATTTGAATTGCAAAAATGTGGAACCAGCCCTAATACCCATCAATCAACAAGTGGATAAAGAAACTGTAGTATATATACACAATGAAATACTACTAAGCCCTAAAAAGAATGAATTAATAGCATTCACAGCAGCTTGGATGGGATTGGAGACTATTATTCTAAGTGAAGTAACTCAGGAATGGAAAACCAAACATCGTATGTTCTCACTCATCAGTGGGGACTAAGCTATGAGGATGCAAAGGCATAAGAATGAAACAATGGACCTTGGGGACTCAGGGGGAAAGGGTGAGAAGAGGAGTGAGGGATAAAGGACTACAAATTTGGTTTCAGTGTATAATGCTTGGGAGATACATGCAGCAAAATCTCACAAATCACCACTAACTAAAGAACTCGCTCATGTAACCAAATCCCACCTGTTCCCCCAAAACCTATGTAATAACAAAATTCTTAAAAGGTTGCTTTGAAAGACAAAACAATTTCCTATCGAAATAATATTGTTTAAATAGGAAATCCCCTAAATGTGGGATTTAGTATCTGTCAGTATTAACAGGCTGATAATCTTAAATGGTACCCTATACATCCTCCAAATTTATTACCCAATCCAAAATGATAGCCATTAAACAAGAAAATTATTTAAGATTAATAGACTAGATACTGTTTCTCAGGAGATATGTAGTATTTTCCTGTGTGTTAACCTATCTCAAGTTCACAATTCTAATCAAAAAACAGATATTCCTCACCTCTGTGAGAAGCGTCTATCTACCAGGTGTTCACAAATTTAGTTTGCTCTGTATTAATGGATGAGAGTGTTCAACTTAAAGCTCTAAATTTTGGGGGACTGTGTGTGTGTGTGAATTATATGTCATCATCATTTTTTCCTAGAAAAAATGATTTAGGAAGCAATATTTTGTCTATGACATTTGTTAAAAATGCACCTTATATAGAAAATCAAAATTGATAACGTTTTGCAAAGTTTAAACTTTAAAAAAAGAGAAAGTTTAGTGGGAAAGGTTGTGGAAACATTCCTAAGTACTAAAGTAATACACATAATTTTGCAATCGTCTATCAATATATTTTATCAATACCAAAAAAATTAATAGAAGCCAAAGAGCTTTCTCCCCAAGTCAATATATGCCTTATACTTATGTTTAAAATATGCAAATATTATTAGAAATCCATGTAAATGTAACCAATATTTCAGTTTCCCCCTAAATGCTTGTCATGTAAGTTAAAAGAATTTGGCATTGGAAAAAGAGCAAAAATATTCACTGTAATTGATACAATTACTTTATGAATTTTTCTCTTTCACAGTATATAAAATGTATTCAAATGGTACTGAAAAGACTTCAATAATTTTGCTGCATTCTTAATTTCAGAATACTTTTAGAAATTGCCAATCTAACAACTAATTGCAAGGTATTGTCTAATCGTTAATTTAATCTGTCCTACTTCAAATTCATGTAAAAATACATATCTCCCAAGGCTGGTACAAAGTTTCATGTCCTTATTTTAAAGTATTTTCATTATATTGTCTGTTAGGTTATTAAAGAAAAAAAAAGGTGGTCTGTATCGTTTCTCACAATTAGCTCTAAGCTTTGATGGAGAGTAAAAGTATGACTCTTCCTAAAACTGATTTGCTTAATATACAGTTTCTAGTATATTGGAAATTAAGCATAGTTCAAAATTAAAATAGCACATCTTGTTTCAAGAGGTTGAAGAGGAATATCTTCTTTAAATCATATTTTTCAAGTTAGATCACAAGCATCTTACTTGTAGAAGGCTTAACAATTTCATAATCTTCACTTCCTCTTGCATCATTATGCTTATGTCTTTTACCTCCATATCCTTCCTACTAAAACTTTCTTATTCTTTAACACTTAGTATGCTATTATTTACATAATTGTTTCTCTTCTATCCCCCAGAAGAAATGAAATGTTCATATTTCATATTGTCAAAATGCTTTCAACTTAATTCTACAAATCATCTTTTTTTGTTTTTATTCTATCTGTAGCAATGGAGGTTCAGTTTGAAACTAGGGAATACTGGCCAGGCACAGTGGCTTATGCCTGTAATCCCAGCCCTTCAGGAGGCTAAGTGCTGGGTGGATCTCCTGAGGTTAGGAGTTCGAGACCAGCCTGACCAACATGGTGAAACCCTATCTCTACTCAAAATACAAAAAGTAGCCAGGTGTGGTGGCACATGCCTGTAATCCCAGCTACTCTGGAGGCTGAGGCAGGAGAATTGTTTGACCCTGGGAAGTGGACATTGCAGTGAGCTGAGACTGTGCCATTGCACTCAGCCTGGGCAACAAGAGCAAAACTCTGAAAAGAAAGAAAGAAACAAAGAACAAATGAATGAACAACAGAAAGAAAAAGAGGGAGAGAGAAAGAAAGAAAGAGAGAGAAAAAAGAAAGAAAGAAAGAAAGAAAAAGAAAACTAAGGAATGCCACATTGTCCAAGGTCTTTGATGAAATGATGATCAAGAGAGAAAAGAAGAATATTAATACATAGAAATTAATTATACTTTTGTTAGCTTTAGGAAGATAAGACTAAGAAAAGAATTACAAGGATGAGAAAACTATGATTCTGTTGCATAGCTGTGCATATTCACAAACAAGGAAGGGAATGCCGGTTTGATTTTCATTTCGGCTTCTCGGCTTCTCATTTTAAGGAAGTAAGCTAAAAATCTCAATTGAAAGTGTTTTGGAAAATTAATGTTCTACATCAACTTGATTTGCACTGTTGTCCTTTTTATTTAAGAATTTCACTACCTACCCAAAACAGAAAAGTAGAAATGTGAAAGGCAACATATGATTCATGATCATAAGAGGAAATCATGAGATGGGACTTCAGGAACAGTGGAGTGACAATGTCTGTAATTTTGCTGCTCTATAAGGACAACAGAAACACTAGGAAAATTTTTCAAAGTCAGTGTTTATAGAACTTTGAAAACTCACCTAAGACTTGAAAAAATAAAGCAGTATTTATTCAATAAAAACTGCTGAACCTCCAAAATAATAGTAGAATTTGTCACACTATAACTAGTATTTTCTCTTCCAT
Source organism: Pan troglodytes (assembly GCF_028858775.2). Classification (NCBI taxonomy): domain Eukaryota; kingdom Metazoa; phylum Chordata; class Mammalia; order Primates; family Hominidae; genus Pan; species Pan troglodytes. Next base: position 95,587,168 of record NC_072411.2, read on the forward strand.
TCCCACATCCAGCTCCATAGTACTCTTGAAAACCAGTAGACTTGCAACCAAGGTAGTTGTAAAAAACACCTGTCTTCCAACTTGCACAGGGAGAAGACAGGGTTGGGATGTCCTCTACAGAACATTGTGACTTTTTGACATGTATTTCAGCTTCTGTAAAAATCTTCATAAACAGAGCATTGCTTTTATTTGATCTGATGCTGAGCCCAATTCCCTTAGGACATTTGTTGAAAACAATTAATGGCAACTGCTTAACTTCACAGTTGCTTGAGATTGCAATATCAGTAATGAAAAAAACAGCCTTATCAAAAATTTAAGAGAAAAATCTGGAGTACAGGATGTCCATAGTTGGCTTTAAAAAGCTCTAACATGATTCTTGAGATCCAGAAGGATTTGCACATGTGCAGGCCTGTGTGAATGTCCAAGAAATTCCTGAGGCGGCCCCAATCTCTAAACTCTGGCTGATTTTAAGGACCTGAGCAAGTAGAAAGTAAATGATAAGATAGATTTATAGACTGCTGGAGTGTTGAAGCTGTGTCCAAATACACAGTCCCACATCCCCCTACGAAGGATGGAAGACACACTGGATAAAGGTATTTAAGGAACTCTCTGGTAAGCATTAGCTGACCATTTCACTACCTGAGCAGAAACCCTCAGGATACATAGACCTTAGAAAATTAGAACAGGAAAGTTATTAAACAGTGACACCACAAATTAATCCTTAAAACAGCAACACCAGCAAATCTTGAGGTGAAGTATATATTTGTTTTATTTTTATGGTTGTTACAATATATTATCTAAAATATCCAATTTTTAACAGAAAATTACGAGACATAAAAATAAACAGAAAAATATGGCTTATATACAGGAAAAAGGTAGTCAATTGAAACTTTTTTTTTAGGAGCTTAGATGTTGGATTTATTATAGAAAGACTTTAAAATGGCTATTATAAATATGTTCCAAGACTAAAAGAAAAAAAAAATCTAAAGAATTTAAAAACTAGATGACAGCAATGTCTCACTGAAAAAGAATATTAAAGAATATTAATAAAGGGATAGAAATTATAAAAAAGAGCTAAATGGAAATTCTGAAGTTTAAAGGTACAAAAATTGAAATGAAAATTTCACTAGATGGTCTCAAAAGCAGATTTGAACTGTCAGAGAAAATATCAGTTAGCTATTTTGCAATAGGTCAATTAAAATTATACATTCTTAGGAAGAGAAATTTTTTAAAAAAATTAAAAAATAACAGATTTTGATGTTCATTCTCTTCAGGGAATGGCAGGGCACCATTTAACATACCAACATACTCATAGTGTAATCCCAGAAGGAGAGGGAAGAGAGAGAAAATCACAAGAAACACTTGAAAAAATCATGACCAATACTTTCTATATTTTGAGTAGTTAAAAAATTGTGGTGCACACACGCACACATACCCACACACACAAACACTGTAATACTATTCAGCCATACAAAATAATTAAATCTTGTCTTTTGCAGCAACATGGATGGAACTGTATTTTGAGTGAAACAACTTAGAATTAGACAGTCAAATACCACATGTTCTCACTTTGCAGTGGGAGCCAAATAAAGTGGACACATGGATATAGAGTGTGGAATCATAGTATTAGAGACTGGGAAATGCAGGAGAGTGGGAGGGGATGAGGGATGAGATATAACTTAATGGGTACAATATATACTATTCCACTGATAGTTATACTGAAAGCCTAGATTTCACCACCACAAAATATATCCATGTAACAAAACTGCACTTGTACCTTCTAAATTTATACAAATAAAAAACATTTAAAAATAAGCAAATAATTTGGATAAACATATCATCAGAGATGATAAACAAATGGCCAATAATCACATGTAAATATGTTCAATATCTTTAGTCATTAAAGAAAGAAAAGCAACACCACAGAGCAATGTCACCTGACACTCACTAAAATAGCCAAAATAAAAAAAAGATGGTAACTTTCACACATTGCCAGTGGAAATGTAATATAGTGCAATCTATTTCAAAAACTGTGTGGCAATCCTCAAAATGTTAAACATAGAGTTACCTTACAACCCAGCAATTCCACATACAGATATGTGCTCCCCCAAAATAAAGAAGATATATGTCCACATAAATATTTGTTCAGAAATGCTGTTAGCAGCATTGTTGGTCATAGCCAAAAATGGAAACAACACAAATTTGTATCAGCTGAATAAACAAAGATGAGTTGTATCACATATGAAATATTAGTTATCAAAATTAAAGTAATTATATGTGCCTCAAAATTGAAAATTGTATATGAAGTGAAATAATACAGTCACAAAAGAGTATATATTGTTTGATTATATTTATTTGAAATGTGAAGATTTGGAAATCCCATAGAGACATAAAGTAGATTGGTATTTGCCTAGAATTGTGGTTGGGAATAATGAGTGTACTACTCATGGTTTCAGGGGTTTCACTTAGAGGTAATAAAAGTGTTCTAAAATTAAATTGTATTGATGGTTATGTAACTTTGTAAATACAACAAAGTCAGTTTATTGTAAACTTTGAAAGGTTAATTTTCTGTTATGTGAATTATATCTTAATAAAGCTATTTTTAAAAAGTATCAGGCTGGGGGTGGTGGTTCATGCTTATAATCCCAACACTTTGGGAGGTCATGGCAGGAGGATTGCTTGAGGGCTGGAAAATATAGCGACACCCCATCTCTACAAAAATTAAAAAAATAATTTTCCAGGTGTGGTGGTGCATGTCTATATCGCAGCTACTTTTGAGGCTGAGGTGGGAGGATCACTTGAGCCCAGGAGTTGAATGCTGCAGTGAGCTATGATCACACCACTGCACTCCAGCCTGGGTGACAGATTGAGACCCTGTCTTCAAAAAAAAAAAAAAAAAAAAAGTCAAATGTACTTGGTAATTAAAATAGTTACATAATAATGGTTACACAAATAGTAATTACAGTTTTGAAGAAAAATAATTCTAGTTTATAGACTTTGATTTTTTTTTGTTTTTTGAGACAGGATCTCTCTCTGTTACCCAGCCTTGAGTGCAGTGCCCTGATGACAGCTCAGCTCACTGCAGCCTCGATCTCCTGTGCTCAAATGATCCTTCCACTTCAGCCTCCTGAGTATCTGGGACCACAGGTGCACGCCACCACATCCAGTTATTTTATTTTTTTATATTTTGTAGACACAGGGTTTCACCATGTTGCCCAGGCTGGTCCTGAACTCCTGAGCTAAAGCAACCTGCCTGCCTCAGCCTCCCAAAGTGCTGGGATTACAGGCATGAGCCACTGTGGCCTGCCTGAGTTATCTTTTTTTTACAAAAAATATTTTAGCATATACTCAAAATCTGGAAAAAATATATTCTTTAGCAGACATATTTTAGAATTAGCTTATCCTCAAGCATTCATTGCTTTTTGCCAGTATGTTGATGAGTACTCCCATTAGGGAATAAGAACGTTAGGTCACATTAATGATTTATTTTCTAAAAAAATTAGTAAGAATTTTTTCGAAATATATATGCAATTTAAAACACTTATCAAATCTGCTTATATGCCATAATTTTTTTCTTAAGGGGCACCAATGTTGATTATAGAGAAATGAAATTCTGACTTGTACTAAAATAGATTGATCATATGGTAAATTATAATATTATAACTCTTATTGTTGATATACAATAATAATGTATAAATCCCACATCAATTTAGCACGTGTTTATTATAATAAATTTACATTTTTGAAGCTGTTTTTTATAAAAGCTTCTGATAATATTTTACAAATGACAAATTTTTAAGACATGTTAAAAAGCATTTTTGTGTCATTGATTTAATGTAATTATATTTTTGTCTGTCCATGAAATATATGATTTTAAACAAAATGTATGGCACTTTTTAACATCTAAGAAAACTTACTTTGGATTTTTATTTATAGAACATTTACTTTTTTTCAAAAACAAAGATGTGAGATAAGAAATAATTCTTTTAATATCATAAAGTATTTTTTATTCCAAATACCTTTCTCATTTGACAATGTATCTATAGCAGAGATATCTAACTCATGTGAAGATTTGTAAGTGTGTCCCTAAGATGGCATGTTCTCTGCCCTTTTGGCAAGTAGTGGGACTGAGTGGGTGTTGAGTTTTTCATGGGGTTCCACCAAAAACAACCCTCTGTTTTTATCCATTGAACTATTTAAATATTATCATTTTTAATGAATGATATAGAAACTATTAGGATGATGATACATTAAGATAGGATATTAACATATAAATCATCATATCCAAAATATCAGGATATGATGATAACATATAAACACACACAAACGCACACAATTTGCATTTTAAGACAAAACTCTTGGTCGTCTATTGTATACAATCTTTCTATTGAAACTGACATTCACATGTTTACTAAATATTTTATTTTCTTGTGTGGTACATAAAAACTATATTCTATACATCTACTAGAGGTAAAAACATAAGGGTATATTTATAGAAAAATAAAGATTATATTTGTTAACAAAGGATTATATACAACATGCATTTGTACCGTTATATAGTTCAGAAATATATATTTATATCCAATTTATACACTGGGGTCACATTTCATAAATTGTGATTATAATGCTTTTAAACATTAACAAAATGTTTCAATATCAAATTATGCTCAGTATTTGAAATAATGAAAAAACATTTTCTGAATAATAGTTCATTTCACAACTGTTAATCCAAATGAAATATAATCTGTACTCATGTTCTTCACACATATATTTAAACTATAAAAAGAAATACCTGTTAGCCTTTGTTAGGGTTAATCCTGAATTGAACATATGTTGAACAGTATGGTAGCAATAGGAAATGATCCTTTACAAAAAACAACATGATTTTCTTGAACAAGCTATATACAATTAGCAATAAGCAATGTGTGTATATATATGTGTGTGTGTATGTATATACATATGTGTATATACATATATGTGTGTATATATATACATAAGTATATATACACATATATACATATATATGTATAAGTATATATGCATATATGTGTATGTGTGTATATATACACATATATACACACATATATATACACATTGCTTATTGCTAATTGTATATAGCTTGTTCAAGAAAATCATGTTGTTTCTACATGATTTTATATATATGTAAATATACATATATATAAGTATGTATGTATATATATGTATATATACACATTGTTCATAGATATATATAGATATATATATATATATATTTTTTTTTTTTTTTACCATTTTTCCTTAAATTCCCTTTTGTCTTACTCTTTCCCAGGCCCTACCTCCTTCTGAAAATACATTTCTTAAGTACTGTACTATGAAGCAAATACTACATGAAGACTAAACAACGGTTATATTAATATGATTCTGAAATCAGGTGAAGTAACTAACCAAGAATGAAATAAACCTACCAGAAATAAAAAATAGTGCAAAAAATCTTTTAAGAAACTTGGTTAAATAATATTATTTTAAAGAAAACAGGCACAGTTGTAAAGCTTCAGCAATGTTTTAAAAAAGTGTTAACATTTCTTTATTGTCTCTTTATTATTTCTCCCACTGTTTGCACCTCAGCCTCCTTAAAAGTAGCAATTCTATCTAGGCTTTAATTTGCTGTATACAGATAAATATATATGATTAACAACAATATTATTGGGCTAGAATAACCCCTGTTTTCTCTTTAATCTAAAAATCCACTGACTGACATGAACAATAGCAACAGAGAAAAATCAGTTGGCCTATGAACCTTTGCAACCAGGATCTGCACTGTGAATGCTGTGTAGTGTGTGTCATTTCAAATGAAGCCTATCTGGTTAGATGATTCATGACCCCCATTTGCAAATCAGACAGCAGTGGCTGGAATATGTGAAAGGTTATTCTTGGTCTCTAATTTGTAGCTGTGTAAAGTGAAAGCCATTGTTTTGTTTTTCTTCCAAGCAAAAGAGTTTATTAGAGAAAGTACAATTATTACAATGCCTATAATTAGGGGTATAAGTAATACACATATTAGAATGATTCACAATGCATTAGCTTTGTTTAATTCTGATTTTGTGGGAAGAAATTTTAAGTAGAACCCAACAAGTTGGAAAACTGACAGGTATGGGGGAGTTAGGAGCTGATTAGCTTTTAGATCATTGTGTCAAGAATATGATTCATATGGGAAAAATGGAAATTTGCTTCAGTTACATAGAGGAAGGCCAATGCAAAAATTTAGGTAAAATACATCATTTTATAAGATGTTGATCATTGATATACCACTCCAAAGAAAGTTTCATAAGTTTTGACATTGTTCATTTAAAAATACAGATTTATTATATTTTATGTAATTGATATAATTTTGTCTACATGTATCAAAGATTAAATATAAATAATAAAATTTAGTCTTAATATAATTAAATTAAACGTTATTTATGTGTATATATACACTTAAACTCATATACTGCTATACCCATTTTGGTCTATGAATTATATATACATATATAATACATTATATATAATATATGCATTACATATAATATATAAAATATGTAGTATATATGTACTGTGCTAAGCATGTGTTGAATGGTTTATATGTAATGGTATATATATATATATATAGAGAGAGAGAGAGAGAGAGAGAGAGAGAAAGAGCTATTTATTTTTTCCAAGTTCCAAACAGAAAGTTAAGAAAGATTTGTTGGAAGAGCATATTGCGTTTGAGTAAGAAAGATAGAATTGAATACTAAGACCTAAACTTTAAATAAAAACTATTAAAATATTCTGTTTTAGTTTAGTTTGGAGGGCCAATAAGACATTGTGGATTAAGGAAAGTTTAATTTTGGAGTTAAATCTCCTCGAATATGAATTTGAATACCGCATGTTGTATAACAATAGTAAAATTAACCTTTCTGAGTCTAAATTTATTCATCGATTAAGTGAATACTAGAATTACACTGTCATAAAGTTATTCTGAGGAATAAATAATAGAAAGTTTGTAAATGCATGCCAAAGTTCAAGGTACTAAATAAATACTAAGCACTAATAAATATTTAAGCACTGCATAAATCTTTACTGCCATTATTATAAACTTTTATTTCTTTAATTTTCTAATTAGAGTTAAATCAAGCAAGTATGCAGCGATAAAGTGACCAAATACTTATCGGGCTAAAGTTATGAATTGTGCTAAGCATGTTTTGAATGGTTTAGAATTTTTTTCATACAAGTAAAGCATATTTCTAATAACATTTTAAGTGCAAGAGACGTAGATTAATTTATTTAACAAGATTTTTAGCATCTTTTATATACTAGGCATAGTGTGAAATACTGAGGATAAAATAGTCATAAAAATAGTTCTTACCTTAATGGAGTTTATAATCTGGAATATCAGATATTAACCAAATAATTACAGAGTAAATGCAAATTTTTACGTGATGGAAATGTACGTGATATTTTCTTAATGATTAAGAATTTGACCAAGTCAGAGAGGTCAGCTAGGTTTCCAGGAAGATAATAATTACATTGCCGTTTTTTTTACTTCTGGTTACAATAATTAATACTTAACATATGAAAAACTTTAAAGAGTGTACAGAAAATTTCTCCTTATAATAGGTGAGGGCATTTTAGTTTACTTTGAAAAGCAAAATAAACTGTAACTTGTAAATAAAAATTAATATATACAGATAAACAGTGTTGTAGGAAATATACTTGGATATGACTTTTAAATGACAAAAACTCAGTTTTTCTGTCCATTTGTAACAGGTTTTTCTGTGAATAATTTTCAATAAGTTCATTTATCATACAATTTAATCATTTTTAAATCGAAGTATTGCTTGGGTGCTCCATGAAATAAACCTGAATGTTTATATTTTATCCAGATTTTTAAAGAAATGGTTGTTATGAACATGATTTCATTTAAGGGAAGTGAGGTGATTGTAAAAGTAACTTACATGAGAAATGTTACCTATGTAATTATTTGCCTTCCCAATATATAAATTTGTAGCTATATACTGGACTATAATGAAATCATAAAACCAAATGGCATGCTGAGTTGCATACTACAGTGTATTGGTAGGCAGGGATGTGTTGTGTTTAAGTATTTCTGTACAGTGAAGATAAGCAAGCACTTTCTCTATCTCTGAAAGCCAACTATCCTCTTTCTCTGCAGAGAGAGGGCATGAATTTTGAATTCAAGACTTAAAGGAATATGATGCATTATTTTCTTTCTAAATTTCCTTCATAAGTAAACTTTAAAAATTCATAATGCTTCCTAATCTTTTTTAATAACTTCGCTGGATTTATATTAAGGAAATTAACCCTGATAAATGCTTACATTCCTCATGAGTATGTGCAACAAATATATATTTAAAAAGGACACATGTAAAGATGGGATAAAAACATAGTTATTATTATTCTCACTCCTTAAAGTCAAGGATACCTAAAATGGGCAGTTTATGTGATTCGCCAGCATACAGCCTGAAAGAGAAAGTATATTTTGTTACTTGGGATTGAGAGTCATTGGTCAAAATGATAAACGTGAAATGTGATAATAAACGTTCTTTCCCTCCTGCCCAATCCTTATGACCAACTGTGTCAACATCTCTATTCACTCTCAGTCAGTATGTAGCCAGTGAAAACACACGAATAAAACAGAACTAAATGAAAAAAATGGACTCCCTTATTTTTCTCCCTTATTAAAACTTCTTCTGGGGTGTTGGTGGAAGTAAAGGATAACATTTTTTTTTTCTCGGTAATTTGGAAGCACCTAAGAGTATTGTTTCAGCAGGATTTACAATTTAAATCCTCCTCAAACTTTATTAAAATGATGGACTCTACTTCTGGGAGTTGAGGTATAGACAGGTATGAAACAATAGAAATTGAATTCTTTAAAAAATACGCCTTCCCTGTTTGTTTTCTGCTTTGGTTTGGATTTAAAGGAGCTAGTACCTGATGCCTCTGTTTCACAGCAGAGTTTGGGATTAGGCAGATGAAAATGTATCACCATTTTATTGATAAACACCAGATTGGAGAATATGGTTTCAGGCTGTTAATGAAGTAGACTTGGGACAAGGCTACCAGGGAAGAAATTTTAGTTTCAGGGCAAATACAGTGGAATATGTGCCTCAAAATTGTCTGAAGTGAGAAAAACAGAAAGAGACTAAGTCCCTATTCTTAGATTCCATCAAGCTATAAATATGAATCAATGGTTATAATTCACCAAGTGTGTTATTCAGTACTTTTATTCTGTGGAGTTGTGTGAGAAATGGGCAATAGAAAAAGAATGCTGACATCAAACCCATCCTTAAGGACATCAACCTAATGACACCTCTCTCCTTTTGTTACAGACCCTAACTAGTACTTCCACATCCACTCTTATTTCTTTATGTGTAAAATTTTTTTTTAATAAAAATTAACCTAGGGATAATTTTAGATTTACAGAAAAGTTGCAAAGAAAGTGCAGAGAGTTCCTGAAGACACTTTAGTCACATTTTCCTAATATTAACAGTTTATAGAATGGTATATTTGTCAAAGCAAGGAGATTAACACTGGCATCATACTATTAACTAAACAAATGTTAGTCAGTTGTCACTGTTTTTCACTAACGTCCTTGTGTTGTTGTTCCAGCATCAAATACTTTTATATATTTGCTTAAAAAACAATTTTAAAATGTAGATTTTGTTATTATTTAGGTATGATGAGGCCAACATATCAAGGCCAACCAGAGACAATTGCCACTGAGAAGATAGTTCCTTACTCACACTTCCCAAGAGGAGTGTCCATTCCACAGCATGCAAGATCACAAGGAGAGGCACCAGGGTCAGTCAGGAAGCAGATGGAGCTAGGGAAAGCATTCCAAGATCCCTCATTGTTTAGAGGAAGAAATAAACAAGGCAGGATAAGCAGACTAAGCAGGTTTAGGTTAATTTGAATAATATCAGCAGGCTCTGGGGTGTGGAGTATCCCTCTAATTGTCTGGTACCTGGTCCTGGGGAATTAGGAAAATAAAATAGTGACCCAAATGTGAAAGCCCTGTAAGAGCCTGATAAGAGATGTTTGAGCTATGAGCTTCAGATTTGTTGGTTTGCATATGGAAGGTGAACTCCTGAGTGAGTAAGCTAACCACAGAAGGGCAGTCCCTCTGACGTCAACAAGGCCCCAAGATGTCAGAATAAAAAGCATCGGGATAAAAAGGCATTCTTAATACAAATACAGACACCAAATTCCATTTAGCCCTCGTCTTTTTCACATTACAGCTAGAGTGCTATGAAACATAGTTTAAAAGGCACTCTTTGATCTATGTATAATCTGTCCCCTGCCTTCCTCACGAAACTTACCTTGCACATTTCCCCATATGGTTTTATTTGGACTTCAGCCACGTTGGCTGTCTTTTACTCCCTTGAAAATACTTGTTTTCTTTCTAATTTTGGATATTTATAAATAAGGTGATGTCTACTCCTGTGCACATGTACACAACACAATCTTGCTCTTTCTCTCATACACACACACACACACACACACACACACACCAAAGAACACACACATTGGGCTAACTTCTACCCTCCTTCAGCTACTAGCTTAAATGTTGATTCTATGAAGAGACCTCCCCTGGTCACCTGAGAAAGCCTTACCCTCCATTCATGTTGCTTTCACACTCTGCACATCTCCTATTGCCTTTACTGCAACTCTAATTGAAAAGACAAAGATGAAATTCAAGTTACCCCCATTCAATTTGCAAAAATTAAGAAGTCTGGCAACAGCAAGTATTGGAGAGAATGTGGGTCAACCATTCTACCATACATTGTTGGTGGGAGTGTAATTTGACACAACCGTTCTGAAAAAAAAAAAAAAGTATTATCTTGTAAAGTTGAATTTTCACATACTCTACAACCCAGAAATTTCACTTCAAAATATGTGTGTACATGTGTATGTGTGTGTGTATGTACAAAAAGACATGCACCAGGAGACAAGTATGACAATATTTTCAGTAGTACTATTTGTAGCAGCAAATTAATAGCAACAACTCCAATGCTCATTGACAGGAAACTTGATGAATAAATTGTAATATATTTGCACAAAAGAATATTTTGTGTATATCAGCAAAATTGAATGAACTGTAGCCTGTGTAACAATTTGAACAAATCTTAGTAACATTTTGTTGAAAGAAAAAAAGCAAGCCTCAGAAGATTGTGTACAGCATGATACCCTTTGTCATAAATTTTAATAAAAACTAAAACTAAAAATATATAAAAAAAGAAAAAACAAAATGTGTAATTAGTAGACTACAGCATGGTTCTTCTAAGATATTGTAAACTATGTCAAGGGCTACCTGTCTGGTTCTGCACTTTGCTCTCGGTATGCTGCATGGCTCTGTACATAGAACAGATGCATAACAATTTGTTCTTAAGGTGAATAAAGTTATATTAACATTAAAATTATTATCCTCACTAGGTTTCTTCTTAAATACAAATTTTCTTATATAATTTGTTGATGGTTGTGTTAAATATTCTTAGCAATCTGCCATCTGTCCTAAATTTATCTATATCTCGTGTGTGTGTGTGTGTGTATCTCAATGTATTTATTTAATTATTGTGGAACCAGGGGAAACTGAGTTGCAGATATCATGACATGCTCTCTCCCAATATACTGCTTACCATGTTTTTAACCAGATTCCAAATAACATTCATGCACTTGTTTGTTAAATTTCTGGATTCAATTTTGATCAATAAGAAGCCCCTGTCTTAGCTTGGGCTCTCCCAGAAATAGAACAGAAGATGATTCAAGCATAAGTAATTACTAGGAAAGTGAAGAAAACACAGGTAGGGAGTGAGGAAGTGAGAGAGGGAAGAAAAAGGCAGCCAATAAAGGGTAGATTGGCTTTGGGAGGCCAAGGTGGGCGGATCACCTGAGGTCAGGAGTTCAAGACCAGCCTGGCCAACATGGTGAAACCCAGTCTCTACTAAAAATACAAAAATTAGCTGGGCATAGTGGCAGGCTCCTGTAATCCCAGCTACTCGAAAGGCTGAGATAGGAAAATATCTTGAACCTGGGATGCAGAGGTTGCAGTGAGCCAAGATTGCACCACTGCACACTAGCCTGGGCAGCAAAGAGCGAGACTCCGTCGCAAAAACAAAGAAAACAACAACAAAAGGGGTACATTGGCATAACCGAGCCAGCTACTCTTTACTAAAAATTTACTCTTTAAATTTTTAAAGAGTAATTTAAAGGCACTGTGAGTGTCTGAACCTAATCTTTCCAGGGAAACTCTGGGAGCCACAGAAGAGAAAGCAAACACCTCTGAGTATCCTCTGTCTATTACCCAGATGGTAAGTAGGAGAGAATATTTTAATCTAACTGTAGTCAATTGTAGTTTGGGGACTTCTTCCCCAAACATTATTTCCCTGATACATCTTGTCACTGTCATGAAAAACAGCAAATTGTGCCTTGGTGGCAAGAAAAAGCTCTCAGGAAGCCAAATTGGCGCTCACAATTGGCATACTGTACAGACTGACACACACAAAAGGTGTAAAGGCAAGAGGGTAGAGAAGTACACGGATGACTGCTATTTCCTCCCACACCTTTTTACTTTCTAATGGTACTGCCTTTTGGAGGGGACTAGGCTAATTGTACTGAAATAAAATGTCACATAGTATGAATTTGTCTAACTGTTGTCATATAACTTGTTTCTGTATTTCCTGTATTTCTAGTAAATTAGAAATTACTGCTAAAGGCTTGAAAATTCAGATTGAAATTTTCGCAAGGATGTTCCATAGAGGATGGTGTAGTTCTTCATGTTGTATCATACTGTATTGTACAGAAGGTCAAATTATTCCCCATTTTATGATGTACTTTTTACTCGCCCAGTTGTGGTTGTGACCACTGGATTTTTCCATTGCAAATGTAAAATTTTTCCTTCTTCATAATTAGCAAGTAAACTTTGATTTAATACTCTGAGACTATGCAATTAACCAGTTCTCATTAGCTCTTCAAATTCTAGTGTTTAGCATCCAATGACAATCTTGCTTGAATCAATTATTTCAGAGTTATGAGGGTGATTTATAACTATTGTTTCTTTTACAATTATTACCTGGCATTCTCTTGGTTTTGAAAGAAAAAGGAGAAGGAAAGGAAAACAAAAAAATATCTTTTTGATCAAGTGAGAATGAATTGTAATTTCTTCTAACAAGGCAAGCCAAATGTTTATATGCATATCTATTTCCCTTTAGTTAAAATTTTCACTGTAAGAATTTGTTATAATAATGATTTTCAGTAGTGATGAGTTGATTCTCTCTTGCACATACACAAAACATTCATAGATTTTGTTTATTCAATATTTTGCATTCAATTATCATCAGTGTAATACTATTGCATATATTATCATAGTGTGTGAAATTTATCAGAAAATATATCCTTCTTTATAATGCCTACCTTTTGTCTCATAGTGGCTTATGAAATGTAAATAATGTATTTGTCAACATATATCTTTAATGTATTTGTGGTATTTGGAATAGCAAGTCCTCGGTTTATATGTTGTAACTTCTAAATTCATTTTCCCACAATAAGCTTTTTTAAAAGGGCATATTTTCTTTGTTACCTTAAGAAATAATGAGTCAATTTATTTTGTTCATAGACCTATAAATAAAAGAAAGATTAAATTTACTGATGATCTCTATTAATTTTAAAGACTTATAACCTGTGTGCAATTAAAAAAATTATTTTTAGCTCAAAGATTCATTCTAATGTTTAGGAACACAAGAACCATTCTTAATTTGATAACACTAAATCAGCATTAGTTTTGTATGTTGTAGCTTTGTAATTGAAGTGTATCAACATATAATTAAGTTTCTAATGTGTGCTTTCTAAGTGATTGATTTTTAAAGAGTAATTTATGTACATATGGTCTTTTCTAGAAAGCACAAAAGGTTTTTCCTTGAGGGTTGTAGAAGCAGAAAATATGGCAGTGTACAGTTTTCACAAATGAACATTTAATAAGAGTACCCTGCCAAATAAAACCAATTTATATGCAATTGTAAAACAGAAATACTTAATGTGGTTTTTAAGGCACTGACTTGCATTAAATCGGTCACCTCTGTGAGTCATAGGTGTTGATTTTTTAAAACATTATTGATTTGTTAAAGCAAAAGGTATCTTGGGTTCATAATTTTTCTCATTATGAAACACTAAGTAGCTAGATGCTTTTAAAGTAGTGATTCAGGTAAGAGAATCTAATTTTAAAAGACTAGCTAGTTTTAAACTTCTCTTCTAGTGCATCTCTTAACAATTTCTAGGACCATTTGGAATATAATTGAAAATAGGTTTTTTATTTAGTCAGCCTTTATTAAGTTCTTGTTATTTGATGATGGTTGGCAAAGATGCATTATTCTGGACACTAAATGTGAACATATTAGTGCCACATAAAGTACATTTTTGTAGCCATAAATAAAGAACATTTAGTAAAATATGCTTCCTCGTAAATGCTGCATTACCATCACATTGTGGCGTATTTTATTTCTTTCTCATTCACTATTGGTTCTTACTGTTACTCTCTATGCCTTACCACTGTTCCATCAATTACTTAATATTATTAAAAGCACTATAATCATCATAGCAAAAGCATGAAGACTTGTAACATTCGTGAATACAGGAGATCTGCGTCTATCACTGGTAATGTATGATCTCTTTGTGATCCTTTATATTAAGATGCTGCAACAGACGGTTTGTTATGAGCTGAATTGTACTCTCCTTCTTCCTAAAATTCATATGTTGAATTTAACCGGAAGAACCTCAGAATGTGATCTTATTTTGAAATAGGGTCATTGCAGGTCTAATTAGTTAAGAAGAGGTCATACTGGAGTAGAGTGGAAACTTAATCCCATGTAACTAGTATCCTTATAAAAGGGGGTAATTTGGACACAGCCACATATCAGGGAAAATTCCATGTTAACGTGAAACAGCCATCTAAAAGCCAAGGAGAGAAACTTGGAACAGACCCTTCACTCACAACCCTCTGAAGAAACTGCCAAATTAAAGGGGAAAAAAATCAAGCTTTTAAATAATTAACATTAGTTTTTTTCAGAAGTCTTACTGAAGACTCTAGACCAAGGCCTACAGCCTGGGAGCAGTCCTTCAGAGAGGTCTGATCTGACTGCTCCAATGCAGTGTTTCAGTTAAGTTTATATACAGGTAGTGAAGATTGAGTATGTGCATAATTACATCTAAGTTTGGGTGCAGGATTACATCTGGTCATAGTTTACAGAAGCATAATCACTAACTCAGTCACATATTATCTTATGTGTGGGAAAATACAAGGACTGGGGTTATTTATCTTTTAAGGAATATAGTGACTCAGGCAAGAGACACGGAGGAACTTGTTTTCTATCCTGTTTTGTCTTCAAAGCGTCTTTCCAGAGAGCTGCTCGTCATCACAGAGTCAAGGGTTTTGGGAAATTATTCTGGCAAGCAGAAATAACCAAACATGGCTTCTTACATTTGCTAATTTGTCTCAGGACCAAATCCTACCATTACCTTGATTTTGAACTTCTAGCTTCCAGAATTTTCAGATGACAAATTTCAGTTTATTAAGCCATCCAGATTGTGGCACCTTTTAATGGCATCCCTAGGAAACTAATACACAGTATGGCTGTATTCTTACAAGGGTGGCTTAAAACAGAATCCATATACTATAATAAATTTTAAAGAAGTATACATGTTACTAATATATTATTATCTATTATAGATCAGGGTTGAACATAATTAACTTGTTTGTAACACGATGACTCCAGTCTGGATTGACGCTTGCTGGCATAACTTGTCTATTTTCGTCTTATTATAGACTATATATTCACATCATTGAGTATGATTGTACATTAAAGTGCCTGAAGCTAAATTGGCTGACATTTTCCCAGGCTGAGAGAAAGTGTAAGAATTACGTCCAGAAAGCTCTCTCTATGATGCTCAGGAGCATTACATGCAGATGAGACAGAGGACTGCCAACTCAATGGATCATCCCAGAAAAGCTTTCTTTTCCTTGTGTCCATGACTGTCCAAACAGCTTGAAAGATAGTGGATATTTGTCTTCTTTAAGTAATTGGCCAGTGTAATTAAATAGATGTAATGACAGTTCCATTGTATTAGATAGAATGTTAAATCAATATTACACTGTCACTTCACTTTATTCTGAAACTGACAAAATAGTTAGTTTTATAAAACCGTTTTTTGTGGTTTTGTTTCTTTTTGAAGTACATAATTATATTAGAAGTATATAACACACATTTTTATCCCAAATAGTGAAACTTCACCTTATAAATACACTAGTAAAAGATGTTGGCTATATGCCAGTATCATATTTTGAAGTAAAATTATAGATAATAATCTCACTACCCAAATTAAAAGTCTATATTTCAAACTGTGAGTTTTTATATTTCTATCAACAGAAGATGTGTAAAATAAAACAGTTATATTGCCAACATTTTAGGCTGTAATGTTTCGAACTATTGAAGAAGCATATAAATTATATTTGCTAATTTTTTAACTTTTAGTTGCAGGGGTACATGTGTAGGTTTGTTAAATAGGTAAACTTATGTCAGGAGGTTTGTTGGACAGATTATTTCATCGCTAAGTCTAGAACCCAATAGTTATTTTTTCTGCTCTTATCCCTCGTCCCACCCTCCACCCTCAAGTAGAACAGTGTCTGTTTTTCCCTTCCTTGTGCTCATGACTTCTCAACATTTAGCTCCCACTTACAAGTGAGAACATGCAGTATTTGGTTTTCTGCTCCTGCTTTAGTTTATTAAGGATGATGGCTCCAGCTCCATCCATGTTTCTGCCAAGGACATGATCTTATTCTTTCTTATGGCTGCATAGTATTCCATGGTATATATGTACCACATTTTCTTTATTCAGTCTACCATTGATGGGCATTTAGGTTGATTTCAATGTCTTTGCTATTGTGAATAGTGCTGCAATGAACATTTGTGTGCCTGGGTTTTTATGGCAGAATGATTTATATTCCTCTGGATGTATATCCAGTAATGGGATTGCTAGGTTGAATGGTAATTCTGTATTTAGTTCTTTGACAAATTGCCACACTGCTTTCTACAATAGTTGACCTAATTTACAATCCCATCAACAATGTATAAGTATTCCCTTTTTTTCTTCAACCTCGTCAGCACCTGTTATTTTTTGACTTTTTAGTAATAGCCATTCTGACTGATGCGAGATGGTATCTCATCATGGTTTTGCTTTGCATTTATCTAATGATCAGTGATGTTGAGCTTTCAAAAATATGCTTGTTGGCTCTATATTTGTCTTCCTTTGAAAAGTATCAGTTCACATTCTTTGCCCATTTTTTAATAGGGTTTTTTTTCTTGTAAATTTGTTTAAGTTTCTTATAGATGCTGGAAATTAGACCTTTGTTAGGTGCATAGTTTGCAAATATTTTATCTCATTATGTAGGTTGTCTATTTACTCCATTGATAGTTTCTTTTTCTGTGCAGAAGCTCTTTAGTTTAATTAGATTCCAATTATTAATTTTTTGGTTGCAATTTCTTTTGGCATGTTTCTTATGAAGTCTTTGCCAGTTCCCATGTCCAGATCAGTGTTGACTAGGTTGTCTTCCATGGTTTTTATAGTTTTATATTATGTCTTAACCATCTTGAGTTGATTTTTGTATATGGTATAAGGAAGGGGTCCAGTTTCAGTCTCTTGCCTATGGCTAGCCAGTTATTACAGCACCATTTATTGAATAGGTAGTCCTTTCCCCATTGCTTGTTTTTGTCAAGTTTGTTGAAGATCAGATGGTTGTGGGTATGCAGCCTTATTTCTGGGCTGTCTGTTCAGTTTCATTGGTCTATGTGTCTTTTTGTGTACCAGCACCATGCTGTTTTAGTTACTATAGCCCTCTACTATAGTTTGAAGTCAGGTAATGTAATGCCTCCAGCTTTGTTCTTTTTGCTTAGGAATCTCTTGGCTATTTGGGTACTTTTTCATTTCTGTGTGAATTTTAAAACAGTTTTTTTTTTTTTAGGTCTGTGAGGAATGTCATTGGTGCTTTGATAGGGAGAGCGTTGAATGTGTAAATTATTTTGGCCATTATGGCCATTTTGATGATATTGATTGTTCTTATCCATAAGTATGAAATATGTTTTCATTTGTTTGTGCCCTCTCTGATTTATTTGAGCAGTGTTTTGTAATTCTTATTGTAGAAATCTTTCACCTCCCTGGTTAGCTGTATTCCTAGGTATTTTATTATTTTTGTGGCAGTTGTGAATGGGATTGTATTCCTGATTTGTCTCTCAGCTTGGCTATTGTTGGTGTACAGGAATGCTAATAATTTTTGTACATTGATTTTGTACCCCGAAATTTTGCTAAAGATTTTTGTTTTTTCAGCTTAAGAAGCCTTCTGGTAGAAACTATGGGGCTTTCTAGATATAGGATCATATCATCTGCAAACAGGGATCGTTTGATTTCCTCTCTTCCTATTTGGATGCGCTTTATTTCTTTCTCTTGCCTGAATGCTCTGGCCAGGACTTCCAATACTCCGTTGAATAGGAGTGGTGAGAGAGAACATCCTTGTCCTCTGTCTGTTTTTAAGGGGAATGCTTTCAGCTTTTACCGATTCAGTATGATATTGGCTATGGATTTGTCATACATGGCTCTTATTATTTTGAGTTATGTTCCTTCAATGCCTAGTTTATTGAGAGTTTTTAACATGAAGGGATGTTAAATTTTATTGAATGCCTTTTCTGCATCTATTGAGATAATCATGTGTTTTTTGCTTTAGTTCTATTTATGTGATAAATCACTTTTATTGGTTTGTCTATATTGAATCAATCTTGAATCCCAGGGATAAAGCCTACTTGATTGTGGTGAATTAGCTTTTTGATGTGCTGCTGGATTCAGTTTTCAAGTATTTTCTTGAGGAGTTTTGCATCAATGCTTATCAAGGCTATTGGCCTCATGTCTTTGTTGTTGTTGTGTCTGCCAGGTTTGGTATCAGGATGATGCTAGCCTCACAGAATGAGTTAGAAAGGAGTACCTATTCCTTGATTTTTTGAAATATTTTCAGTAGGAATGGTACCAGCTCTTCTTTGTACATCTGGTAAAATTTGGCTGTGAATCTGTTGGGCCCTGGGCTTCTTTTTTGGTGGGTAGTCTATTTATTACTGATCCAATTTTGGAGCTCATTTATTGGTCTTTTCAGGGAATCAATTTCTTTCTGTTTCAATCATGGGAGGGTGTATATGTCCAGAAATTTATCCATCTCTTCTAGGTTTTCTAGTTTGTATGCATAGAGGTGTTCATAGTAGTCTCTGATGGTTATTTGTATTTCTGTGGGGTCAGTGGAAAAATTTTCCTTTTTGTTTCTAATTGTGTTTATTTGTATCTTCTCTTTTCTTTTTTATTAGTCTAGATAGTGGCCATTCTTGCTCTCCATTAATCTTAATGTAGTCTCAAACTTATACAGTGTGTCTATTGATTATTTATACCATTTTCCTCTGTAATTTTCTTTCAGAAGGCAACTCTCAGCAACCTAAGACTATAGCATGAAAATCTCATCTCATCTAGGTTTTCTTTCTAAAGTATGTAGAAATAATGGATGTCAAAGGAAACAATATATGACCTTTCTGATTTTTTTCTCTATAAGTAAAATATAAAACATTTCTATTTGCCAAGTTCTATACAGTAGTTATTTTCATTAAAGTAAGTGATTTCCTCATTTAACTTTTCACAATGGAATTCCATATTTCTTCCTTCTTATGCCTTTCTGTTTCTCAGGATCCCAGGTGTTTTTGAGCAGATGGGTGGTAAAATTAAAGCATGTTCATCAATATTACGTTTATCAGTCAGAAAGAAAGGAAAGGAAAAAGGGAAATATAATAAAAATTAAGGTAGCATACTAATAGCAAATGAAGGTAGCAGCTACACCCTGAGGACCAGGGCAAGGATCACCAAATTATGATCTGAGGGCCAAATCCAGTCAGTCACCTCTTTTTTAGGACAAACTAAGAAGAATGTAAACATTGATTAACTTTTATATAAGCTTCTACATGCTAATATTGATTTTGCTTCAGAACCTAAAATATTTACTATATGGGCTTTTAATAAAAATATTTTTGACCCCTGAATGAGAGGAATAAATGGAAGGGGTTGGGATTATAGTATCCAGAATCTAGGAGAACACATTCCTAGGAGCTGAGTTTCCCTCCCCTCTCTTAAAATCTCTGATAGATTTGCATTCAGGTTGCTTCTAGAAATGTCAAAAGGGGTTGAAGTCCAGAATCAGCTGTGGTTGCTATGTTGCAGGGCCATTGAAGGGGGTCAACTAGGAGGAACAATGTGCAACCAGAAGCAGTAAGTCTTACTCCTTGCCTTCTGCTTTCAGCAGCGTTTTATTCCTCTCTGTCAGTAACTGTAGAGCCGCAGCCCTAGCTTGTGATGCTGAGAGCTATGAATATTTGGAGCTGAAAGACTACTGCTTGTTAACCAATGTGGGTGGTATTCCCAGTGGCTCTGGATTATCTAACAAGTAAAAGAGATGCTTTGAGTTTAGGTAATATAACTTTCAAGACAGAAGGGATAATAAAAACTAATAATAATGATAATAAATAAAACACTGAAAAAATACCTAAATCTATTAAGCGTGCTTTGCCTGCTCTCTGTTCTCATTCCAGGGTGTGTATTTCCTCCCATGGACAATTTTTTGGCACCTTAAGTATTACTTGGATTCACTACAGTCACTTTCTTTTATTCAAAATAAGACAAATTAGGTTCCCACATGGCTTCTTTTCTTAAGTACATGATTAATTCTAACCATAGCAAGCTTAGATAAGTGTTAACTGCCCCCATGGTAGGGACAAATTATCTTCATTCCCTTCTGCTCCAACTCATTCATGTGTGTTTAATTCAAATTAAGAATTGATTATTATCCTAACTTAGGCTCTTACTTTCAGAAATGTAGTGTACAAATGTAAATTAATGGAACTGATAACCAATTCTTCCCTTATACGTATACTTCTGAGTCATAAATTAGCATTGTTTCCTGGCTTTGTCTTCTGTTTGTCATTGGATTCTTATTGAGTACAATGTTCTCTGAACTGAACTCATTAACACAATTTAAATTTTACATGCATTCCTTGGCAAAGATCGGGGGGAACAGACATTATGTTAATGGGTCAATAATGTGAGTGTCAGATTGGTTGAAAAATATATACTCAAAGGTCAAGAGGCACGTATTGGTTTTTTAGGGCTGCCATAACAAAATATCACAGAATGGGTGGTTTAAACAAACAGAAATTTATTTTCTCACAGTTCTTGAGACCAGAAGTCCAAAATCAAGGGGAAAGTACGGCTGGTGTCTGGTAAAAGCTCTCTCCATGGATGGCACATGAATATTATCTCCCTGTGTGTTCACATGACCTCTTCTTTATGCATAGAGGGAAAGTGAGCAAGCCCTGTGTTGTCTATTCTTATAAGAACACAAATCCTATGGGATCAGGGTTCCATTTGTATGACCACAGTTAACCTTCATTTTCCCCTTAGACTCTAACTTCATATATGGCCACACTGGAAGTTAAATCTTCCACATATGCATTTTAGGACAACAAACATTCAGTCCATGACAAGGCAGGAAAGACACACTTTTCTTTGTCTCTCTTACAATCAAAACAAGAGTTTGTTTGGTAATGGCTTTTATTTTCTTTTGTAGGTCTCTACCTAACACAAAAAATCTATTTTCAACCTTTTTATTATTTTGCAAGAATTGTAGATAGTAATTCAATTAAGTCTAAAATAATATCTTAGTTAGTTCAGGCTGCCATAACAAAGTATGGTGAACTAGGTGGCTTATACACAACAGACGTTTATTCCTCTCAGTTCTGGGGGCTAGAAGTCTGATATCAGAGGACATGGCCAGCCTTATTGGGTTCTGGCAAGCACCCTCTTCCAGGTTGTCGGCTGCCAACTTCTCTTTACGTTCTCACATGGGGGAAGGAGGGCTAGAGTGCTTTTTGCTGTCCCCTTTATACAGGTACTAATGCCATCCATGAGTGCTGCACCCTCATGACCTAAGTACCTCACAAAGGCTACAACTCCTAATACCAACACATGGGGTTTAGGATATCAAAATGTGAATCTGGGAAAGTCACAAGCATTCAGTTCATAACAAATAACATGATTACACCAGACCAGAAATGATCCACATTGGTAACAGAAACAAAAGCTGACCAAAAGTGAGCATTTTTACTTTGAGGAAAATATTGCTTGTCTTGTGTTTGCACTTGTGACATTCATCCTTGTACTAGACCAACAGGAAGGACATTTTCTACATAAAGTATTTTTACATGTAACTTATGGAGTAATTTGTGTAAGGTTAGCAGTTTGGCAGTTGAACGTTGAAGAACACTAAAGGAAATATCCTTTAGTAAAATGCAGCAATTAAAGAAACAGGTTCATTTGTATGTGAAGCAATTGCTGAGAAGTACAAGGTTATTTTGCTTAAAAAATAGCAAAATACCAAAATGTATCAAGTTATTGTAAACTTTCTCTCTTTTTCACATTTACCCATGGTAACACACACGCAAAAATCCTGAACTTTTAAAAAGAAATCCCCTGTAAAGGTGTATTTAAAAATAGGTTATAGAAGCACCAGGGATCTTACCGTAAATCTAAATTTGGTAAACAAGATATGAATATATAAGCCAGAATTATAACAATGAAATTACATAGGAGAGGATGAATATGAAATACATTTAGAAAACCCATTATAGGCATAGGATTCAATGACTATGTACTACTGAGCCAACCAGTTAAATGCTGTAATTTTTAGTTTTCTTTAAATATAGTTTTTTTAAAAAGCTCCCTCAAGTTTATAATGAAGAATGAATGAGATAATACATGCAATGATGCCTTCAACCATTGTAAAGTACATACATTTTTTATTTTTTAATGATATTTGAAAATGAGCCTTATAGAGCCACAAGGGAGGGAGATATTAAATGTAACTTCATAATTATTTTATTATAGTTGTAATATGTGTCTCAAAGTAAAATGATATACTGTTGTAGCAGTTTATAAATAGGGTACTTGGTTTAGCTGAGGGAATTTATTGTTAAGTAGTTAATATAAACACAGAATTTTGCTACAATTATAGTTAAAATAACTGGCAGTATAATTCAGTTTTTCTTCTTGTTTCTCCTTACAGCATAAAGAGAATACAGGCATGTTTTCATGTTTCTCAAGATTTCTGGTGTAAAACTTTCCAAAACATCTTTATTGACAAAAATACAATCTTTTAAAGATAATATTCACATATAAAAATACCGTGGAGTAAAAGAGATTGTTTAATTTTGAGCTCCAATACTCTGATAAACCTCAATTTCTACCATATATTTAGTTATTAACCTCAATTTCTACCATATATTTAGTTATTTTACTTATTTTACCATGAGTTTTTATTATACAAATGATGGAAAAATGTGCATTTGTTTGCTTATTTGTGATATAGAAAAAAAGTCTGATGTATAGTCGCATTTCCAGACTTCATTAAAAATTCAAGCTTCTCATTTCCCTCAGCATAGGCTGCTTCTCATACGGAAGTCTGTAGTAGGGTGAAGAAGCATGATCACTTTTCTTCTGCACACCATTGTTGCTTTTCTTCTAGGCCTCAGCTCACTCCTAGTACTTCAGCCTCATTTTCTTTTTCTCCCATGGTTGAAGTGTGGAGGAACAGAAAGGAGATAAATCAGGAAATGATTTATTTTATTGACATTAATATGTTTCTGCTTTTTTAATAGACAATGAAGATGTTTGGAGCTCAATTCTACTAGGGTTGAATTCATGAGGTTTTTGGAGACTCTCCCTTAACATAGATAATTCGTCTGTAGATTTCTTAACACTTCTATTCTCCATCTGGGGTCTTAGCTCTTTGTTCTCAATTTCTGGTTTGCAACAATAGACCCAACACAGATGTTCTCTTCTGGTGCTTCATCAGCTAACTGTCTTAGACAAAGTCCCTTTAAAATAGCTCCAGGTAAATTCTCTTTGCTACATAGATCTAAAGGGAATATATTCTGACATTATTTGCCCAGAAATCTCTGAAGTGAAGCTTGTTTCCTAGATAGCCATCTCCCCTCAGTCAATCAGATGGTTAGCCAATCATCTTCGCAGGCCTTCAGGTTTCTCAGCCATGAGTATGGAACCAGCTATTGTGCTCCCTTTCCCCTAAGATGTCAAAGAAAACAGTCCAAGATCCCTTTATGATCTTCTGAACCTTTTCTTACTGTGTTAAAAACAAGATTGAAGCATCATCCTCTATTATGACTGCTAGGAAAAGGGTCAGACTCACACTGTACTAGCAATGTCTTCCAAAAAAAATCCTCCCCATCTGATTTTTCAAAACTACTGCCTTTATACACTCAAAGGAGATAACCTAAATAATTGGCAATTAATTTTTCACCACCTCTTTTCTCATCCCTTCCCAAGTCATCTGACAACTCATAGATGTTGGGGATCATAACATGAGACATCTGATATTGAGTCAGTAACAATCCCATTTGGTGTCCTAGTACAAAAATACAAAAAATCATAAGCAAAATGACAAGAGTACCATAGACAATGCTGACAAAGTCTTTAAATCATTTGCAATACTTTCTTAAATTAGCTCATTATTAATTTCCTGCCAGGAAATCATTGCCCTAAACAATGTATGTAATTCTGATATATGTCATTATTAACTCTATTTTGCTGACAGCTGAATGAATGGGTGATTTTTTTTCTTATTTTAGGACATAGGGAACTGTTTTAAACATTTATTTTGAAATAAAATGCACTGTATAATTATGTATAAAATGCATCATTCATTTCAGAATTAGTTTATCTTTTCAAGAGTTTTCTTGGGCTGCACAATTGATCATACATTTTTCATACTATTTTAGATTTGTACATTTTTGAATTTTGGTATAATTTAGTTCCAACTGTGTTAGAAAATGAATACCAAATACTATCTGGAGGCAAACTGAGGGGAAAAGTGCTTTATCTGATAAACTGAAATGTTAGATCATTAATCATATTCTTTCCTCATCATGTATTTTATCCCCAAGACAGATTATTTGCATTCAAGTCATACAAGGAGGCTTATAAGTCACAGCCATATCTAAAGTGAGAAACCTGGGGATATTTAATATTCTTTAAGTCTTCATTCTAACCTCCTAGTTTTCTTTTATACATTCAAGAGGCTATAAAATTAGAAACAAACAAATAAACAAAATAACACTTTCTCAACTCCTTTGAAGCTAAGATTCTTCAGGTAGATGTACTCACATAAAACTTGCAGGCAGAAGAAAGAAATATGATCAAACGGGTCGGTGAAGAAGTTTTGGTCTTTTGGCTCTGTCTCTTCTGAAACCTCTGATAGATATTTTATACAGAATTATACAGTGCATTATATTTCAAAATGAATGTTTTAAATGGTTCTCTGTGTCCTGAAATAAGAAAAAAATTTCCATTCATTTAGCTGTCAGTGAAATAGAGTTAATAATGACTTATATACCATAATGACTTATCAGAGGTGACTACTTCCAGGTGGTTGCAAAACAAGTTTTATAACAATGGCACCAGTGTTTCTTCTGGCCATTTTCTGCCACACATAATCCAAGTCTTATTCTCTTGTCTATATATTTTAGTAAATTATTATTTTCTTAAACTAGCAAGAATGTATTCTATGTTGTCCAGCTAAGATAGCAGGGAGCAATGAAGACATTAGAGGCCTAGTACGATACAAATAAAGAAGTGATGGTTTCTGACTTGAATGGGCTTGAGGACTGTGCAAGTCTAGTTAGAAGTTGAGAAGATTTGGTAAAGATTTTTTTTTTTTATGTCGCCAAAGAAGATGGGTGGAAAGTTGTAAACCTTCTCTAGACATACAGGATACTATTATTTGACAGTTTAAGGACCATAGGAAATTCAAGACTATGGAAATGGCTGATTCCTTCTAATTAGGAAAGATGATAAAATGAAAATTTAAAGATTTGAAAAGACCAATGCAAGGCTTTGTCAGATAATCAAGAAGCTTCTTTTATTTTTTTAAGTGCCATATATATATATTGCAGCAGCTCTGATTAATGAAAATTGGGTTTAAAATTTACATCCTTGCCAAGAGAAATATATAACTTTCTTTAGGAGAATGTGGAAACCTTGAGAGAATTTGGGTGACTCTAAGTAATGAGAACTTAATCCCACTAAAACTTCCTTGCCAGCAGAAGTAGTACATTTTTTCACCTCTTGATATATTGAGGGTGTTTCTTCCTTTTATAAAAGCACACAAGAGCTTCAGCAAAAACAGTACTAAGAGGGAAGTTTATAGTAATAAATGTGTACATTTAAGAAAGATCTGAAATAAACAACTATAAGAAACTAAAAAAAGAACAAGTTACAAGCAAAATTAACAAAAGGAAGGAAATAATAAAGACCAGAACAGAAATAAACAAAATGGAGAATACAAAAACAATAGGAAAAAACCCCAGTAAAACAAAGAGTTGGTTCTCTGAAAGATGTGATTGAAAACCCCTTACCCAGTGGGAGAAAAAAAAAGAGAGAAGGCTGAAATAAAATCAGAAACATAAGAGTAGTCATAATAAAGATGCCACAGGAATAAAAACATAAGAAACTACCATGAAAATTACTTATTAGCAAATGGGACAACCTAGAATAAATGAACAAATTCCTAGAACCATAAAACCTGTCAAGCGTGAATCAAGAAGAAATAGAAAGCCTGAACAGACGAATAATAATAAAAAAAAAAGTCAGTAATTCAAAACCTCTCAAAAAAGAATAGCCCAGGGCAAGATGACTTCACAGGTGAATTCTAAAAAATACTGAAAGTATAATTAATGCCAAACCTTTGTATACTCTTCCCTCAAATAGAAGAAGATGGAACATATCCAAACTCATTTTATTAGGCAAGCATCACCCTAATAACAACACAAAGCAAAGACGACACAACAAAATAAAAGTACAGGCAAATACTCCTGATGAATATAGATGCAAAAATCCTCAACAAAATATTAGCAAACTGAATCCAATAGCACAATAAAAAGACCATACATCATGGCCAAGTAGGATTTACCCCTCCAATGCAAGGGCTGTTTAATATACACAAATCAATTAATAAATACACTACATTAACAGAAAGAAGGATTAAAATCACACAATCGTCTCAATAGAGAGAAAAAATGTTAGAAAAAATTTAAGACAATGTTGTGATTAAAAACTTTCAGTAAATTAGGTATAGAAAAAACTTACCTTAACACAATAAAGGTCATATATGAAATGCCCACAGTTCACATTATAGGCAATGGTGACAAATTAAAAACGTTTTCTGTAAGACCTGGAATTAGGCAAGGTTGTTTATGCTTGCTACTTCTATTTAACATGGCACTAAAAGTCCTAGCCAAAGAAATTAGGCAAGAAAAAGAAATAAAAGGCATTCAAATTACAAAGGGAGATGTAAAATTATCTATATTCATAAATGACATAATATTACATGTAGAAAACCCTAAAGTGCCACCTCACATTGTTAAAACTAATGAATTTAGTAAAATGTAGGCTACACAATCAACGTAAAAATCAGTTGTATTTCTATACACTAACAAGAAACTATCTGGAAAAGAAATCAAGACAATAATCCCATTTACAATCGCATCAAAAAGAAGAAAATACTCAGGAATAAAGTTAACCAATGGGGAGAAAGACTTGTACGCTGAATACCATAAAACAAAGAAAGAGTTTAAAGCAGACACATGTAAGTGAAAAGATATCTTGTGTTCATTTGTTAGAAAAATTAAAATTGTGGGGGCCAGGCGTGGTGGCTCACGCCTGTAATCCCAGCACTTTGGGAGGCTGAGGCGGGTGGATCACCTGAGGTCAGGAGTTTGAGACTAGCCTCAACATGGAGAAACCCCGTCTCTACTAAAAATACAAAATTAGCCGGGCGTAGTGGTGGATGCCTGTAATCTCAGCTACTCGGGAGGCCGAGGCAGGAGAATTGCTTGAACCTGTGAGGCAGAGGTTGCGGTGAGCCGAGATTGCGCCATTGCACTCCAGCCTGGGCAACAAGAAAGAAACTCCGTCTCAAAAAAAATAAAATAAAATAAAAAAGAAAATAAAAAGAAAAAAGAAAAATTAAAATTGTGACAGTGTCTTTAATACCGAAAGCAATCTACAGATTCATTGCAATCCCTATCAAAATACCAATGACATTTTCCCACAGATACATATATATATGAAATATATATATATTTATTATTGAATATATGATATTAAATGTATTCGTATATTTGATATTTTAATTTAATATATTAAAAATATATATATACATATACATGTGTCTTAAAGTTTATATGGAAACACAAACTTTTCTAGAGAGCCAAAGGAATTTTGAGCAAGAAAAATCCTGGAGGCATCTTAGTTTCTAATTACGGAATATATTACAAATGGCATAAAATCAGACATATAGATCAATGGAACAAAATAGAGAATCTAGAAATAAATCCACACATAGTCCTTCAACTGATTTTTGACACGGGTGCGAAGAATACACAATGGGGAAAGAATAGTCTTTTCAAAAAATCATGGTGGGAAAACTGGAAATAGACAAAGATGTGAAAAATACAATTGAACCTTTATTTTAAACCACACACAAAAATAAACTCAGAACAGACTACATATTTAAATATCAGATCTGAAACCATAAAACTCCTAAAATAAAACATAGGGGAAAACCTTGACATTGGCTTTGGCTATGATTTCATGAATATGACACCAAAAGCACAAGCAACATAAGTAAAAAGATACAAATGGGATTACATAAAACTAAATGGTTTCTGCAGCGCAAAGGAAACAATCAACAAAATGAAAAAAACAATCTAAAAAATGGAAGAAATATTTGCAAATGATTATTCCAATAAAGGGTATTTATTTCTCTTGCTTGCTAAATGTGACCCTAACTCTTTGGTCACTGTGAAATTTAAATCAGAATCTCAAAGAGATATCTGCACTCCCATGTCCATTGCAGCATTATTTACAATAGCCAAGATATGGGGGCAACCTAAGAGTCCATCAAATGATAAATGGATAAAGAAAATGTGAAATTTAAATCAGAATCTCAAAGAGATATCTGCACTCCCATGTCCATTGCAGCATTATTTACAATAGCCGAGATATGGGGGCAACCTAAGAGTCCATCAAATGATAAATGGATAAAGAAAATGTGCTATATACAGAAAATGGAGTATTATTCACCTTTAAAAAATGTTGCCAGCCGGGCACGGTGGCTTACGCCTATAATCCCAGAACTTTGGGAAGCCTAGGCAGACGGATTGCTGAACTCAGGAGCTCGAGATCAGCCTGGGCAACACGGTGAAACACCGTCTCTACTAAAATACAAAAAATTAGCTGGGCGTGACAGCGTGCGCCTGTAGTCCCGCTGCTCGGGGAGGCTGAGGCAGGAGAATTGCTTGAACCCGGGAGGCGGAAGTTGCAGTGAGACGAGATGCTGCCACTGCACTTCAGCCTGGGTGACAGAGTGAGACTCCGTCTCCAAAAAGAAAAAGAAAGAAAAAAAATGTTGCCACATGCAACAACATGGAGCATTCTAGAGGACATTATGCTAAGTGAAATGAGCCAGACACAGAAGGACAAATACCACATTATCCCACTTATATGACAAATCTAAAGTAGTGAAACTCAGAAACAGAGTGGAATGGTGGTTGCCAGGGGATAGCGGGGGAGTGTCAGAATGGAAAGTACTGGTCAAATGCTACATAGTTTCGGTTATGCAAGACGAACAGATTCTAAAGCTCTAATGTACTGCATAGTGCCTATAGTTTACAATCCTGAATTCTATACCTAAAAATTTCTGAGAGGACAGATCTGATGCTATGTTCTTATCACAAAAAAAGAGTAACTTTTGCAGGCAATGGATATGTTTATGGCATTGATTGTGATGGTTTCATGGGCATATATTATCTGCAAACTAATCAAGTTATATACATTAAATATGTACGCTTTTAAATGTTAATCATACCTATATGAAGCAATTTAATTAAAAAAATCAGAGAAGGTCATTTTCACAATTCCACTATGGAGTTTCCAGGACCACAACTATAAAAATATCTTGAATAGATGTGAAGAGCCCTGATCTTATCAATTTGAATTACCTCCACTTCATTTCCACCTTAGTTTATATTTATACTCAAGGGTAGTTGTCATTGTGTGAGGGTCAAGGGAAAGGAAAAAGAAAAAGCAAAATACACTCCTGAAGGGTTCCCATTCAAAGGAATGCCATTTCTCCTGATGACTCTCTTCTTTCCTCCTCCAGAGCTTCTAGATCAATGCTTAGCGCCAGATTTCCACAGCTCCACTGCATCAATAACTTCAAAAACAAAGATCATAAAGTAAAGAAATTCAACACTGCTAATTTAAAGCAATAAGACTCCGAGAAATGTCTATGAAACCCTATACAGTTTGTGTTAGATAAATACAGGGAGGTAATTTTAGATTATACTAAATATATTGATATAAATGAACTGAAGAGAGATTTTTTTTTTCAGTCAATATGCTAGTTCAAGCAGCTATAAATGGTGTAACTGGGTTTTTTTTAGATTTATGTTTTGATTAGTGTGCCTATAACCTTCATTCAATAATGCCTATGGTAAATGAAGTTAAGATCTCAGAAATCCTTCAGTTTGATATAGCAAAATAATCTAAATATTTATGACAATGGTGTAAAATTAAACAGGTTCTTTAGACCTGCTCAGTTACTATCTAAATGCATTCCAGAAGAAGACATAGAACATGGTTTATTTATCCAAGGTATTTTGGAAAAAAAAATCTTTTGAAGAGAGATTCAGCATATTTGAAAAATGCTATAGTGTTTTTCTCTCTGCAGTTTGAGAATGACAGTGGAATATGCTGCCTTTGAAGTGAAATTATTAATTTTCTTGCTGGTGTTGACACTCTAGTGTGACAAAAGCCAGGTAGCAACATGTCAACCGCAAAGGACGGTTGTCATTAAGGGTAAGGTAAGTAATGAGAGTGATGTGATCAGCAGGGATGTTTTTGTCATAACTAATTGAAATTGTGGGTTTTAAAAACCAAAAGCGATGAACAACCCATTAAGTCCTGTTCTGTCTATATAGCAGAAAAACAAACAAACAAGAAAATCAACTATAAAACTGGTGAATGAAGGCCAGACATGAGACACAATGAGAGTCATGCTCCTTCACCTAATTCTAAGACTTGGTAGCATTAGACACATAGACACTATGCCTCTATCGGCATCATGTTTACCTTGTGTAAGAATTCTCTGGGTAAAAAAAAATGGAAGCCATAAGATGTTTCTTCGAAAAGGGCATCACATTGTCATAAAAATATAATTTCTAGAAAAAGATCAGATGCATCTAGGCATTCTCTATTTTTTCATCTCCCATTAAATTGGTTGTTGCCATTGCTGTCTTAATTTTCCTTCTCTCTACTACTCTACTGTGGATTTATAACACCTCCCCTGTCAGCTTCTGATATCTAGTAGCATTTATTTCACTTCCTTGCCAACTGTGACCCTAACTCTGTGGTCACAAACTGAATGTACCACCTATCCTCTGCCTTCTGGTAAAATGTCTGCTTGTTCCAAGTTTTCATATTTCTGAAATATATATGCACTTGTTTTATTCCCAGTGAAATTTTTGAAGGGCTTTCATTACATGACTTGAGAAGTATTTTCATGGGAAATATTATTTAAAATGTTGATGAAAAATGTGGTGTAGAAGACATTAAATATACACCTTTCATGTCACTTTGCTTGGAATTTGACATATACAAATATATCCAAAAACACTGAGAGACTTGTTTTTCCCTGTTGTTTCTCATGATCTTCTCTTTGTTCAAATTTATAAAATGCTTTTTTAATTGTAAAAGTCATATAAGTAAAATTTGGAAGATATGGAAAAGTACAAAGCCAAAATCTATATATATTTTAAAAGAGTGTGTAAACTGTTTATTTCTCTAATGTAATTATTACATGCATATATAATATAAAGGTATATATATACATATATACAAATATATATATATCATGTAAGCAAGTAAAAATTACACTTTACATGTAGTATTATATGTGTTATTGGCCTTTTAAACTTAATATTTTCATTTTATTATATATTCTTTGAAAACCAAATTATTAGTGAGCACCTTGTTTCTCCCAAGACCTGGAGCGAACCTGGGGAGAAGCCAGGAGACAATGGAGGGAAAACACTCCCAAGAAAATCTGCAGGCATTTTTCACAGATGTGGGACTGAAGGAAGGATGCCATTTTCAATTCAGGCTCATGACAAAGTCAGTCAGTGTTTGACAACCCAGCTGTAGTGGCCACCGTAGATATTTTAATCTCTGCCCAGAAATTGGAGTGCTTGTTCTGTAGTGGGGGAAGAGCCCCCCACAGCCAGAACTGAGTGGCTGTTGCAGTGCACCCCCAGAGTAAGTGCTAAAATTGTGCTATCTCCTGTCACTGGACTGGAGTGGGAGGACAGTTGCTGAAGCCATGGTTTATCTTGGGCAGGGTGATTTGTGGCCAGGAGAAACAGCTTTGTGGCCTAGGGACCATCTGCATATGTCATTGCTGGATGCCCCAGCCTGTTATCCTAGTTAGTCAGAAGAGTGTTCACCACCAATACTGAGGAGTGGGAGGGAGGTGGATCTCATTTGTGCTCACCCAGATTGGGAGCGTGAGCCACATCTTTATTCCCTTGCAAATAACTTAATCTAGTGTCACCCCCGCTGCTCGATGCCTGGGCACATTTCCAGGCATTCAGAGCACTTGCTTCCCTGAAATGGGGGCCTGAGCTGCCCTTCCCTTCCCCTGCAAAGACCTAGTTGTAGCAGCAGTTCCTCTGCTCTGCAGCAGCTACTCTACTTCTTGCCGGGTGACATATTTCCAGGCAACTGGCATACCTGCTCACCTGGATTAGGTGACTGAATTGCCCTTTCCTTCCTGCGAAGAGATCTTAGTGCAGTGGCACCCTGTCTGCTCTATGCCCCGGCATAATTCCAACCATTCAGTCCACTATCTTGACTGGATTAGAAGCCTGTGTCATCCCTCTCTCCAGGTCGGAAATCTTGGTACAGTGGCGCCCTCTTCCATCCACACTCAGGTATAATTCCAGGCATTCAGCACAGCTGCTTGCTTGGATTAGAATCTGAGTCTCGCCTCCCTTTCTGTGCATAGATTTTGGTGCTGCAGTACCATCTCTGCTCCACACCCAGGCGTACTTCCAAGCATTTAATGTACTCACTTGCCTGGAGGAAAAGCCTGGGCTGACTCTCCCTTTTCATCTGGAGATCTGGATACATTGGAACCCCCTCTGCTCCATGCCCAGACATATATCTGGGCATTTGGAACACTCACTCTTCTAGATTATGAATTCAGGCTGCCCCTCCCTTCCTGGAGAGCCAACTTCGGACAGTGGAGTTATCTCCACTCTACACCTTGGCACTTGTCTGGGCACTTGGCAGCTGCCCATCAGATACCCACCCCTTGGAGCTGGTGTTTGCACCTGCCATTGGGTGACATGTAGGCGAGCCTGCTTGGCATAGCCCCATTCAGCTTGGTTCCCCACTCCAGGGCTAAGCTGGGAACTGAGACTACTATCCATTTCACAGGACACACCATTGGCTGAGGCAACAGTGAGCTTCTCAAGGTTAACAAAGATCATGCATAGGGAGAAATGTGTTGGCTGCAGCCAGATCCAACCCATATTGCCACCTACTGGTGTAGACATCAAGCTGCACAACCAAACAAAAAATCTGACACCAGTGCACAGCACTAGGGAATGAGATAAGCTTCCTGAGACCTCCCCATTCTGACTCCACAGGAGGCAGTGAGCACACTCACATGTCCAGCAAATTGCTACTACAACTAGCATTTAAGAAAGTCACCATACAAAAGATATCTATAACCAAGAAACTTACATAGGCTTTGCCACTAAAGCACCTGGAACCAAAGCCAAAAAACTCTACACAACGCATATTATAGACACACCCTCAAGGGGGAAAATCTTACTCAAATGAAAGCAAATCCAAAAATGAGAAGAGGAGATAGCTAATCAGATAAGAAGGAACCAGAGAGATAATCCTGGAAGAATGAAAACACAGAGTGTTAAAACACTAACTGCCCAGCAATGGATCCTAATTAAAATGAAATCTTTGAAATACCAAATAAAGAATTCAAAATGTTGATTTTAAAGAAATTTAATGAGACCCAAAAGAAAATTGAAAGCCAATACAAATAAATCATAAAACAATTCAGAATATGAAAGAAGAGAGATATATGGTTTTATAAAACTTCTGAAAAAAGATGTGTTGACAGAATTACAAAATATAGCTGTAAGCTTTAACAATAGGCTAGTATAAGCAAAATAAAAGATTTTAGAACTAGATGGCAGGTCTTTCAAATTAACCTATTTGAACAAAAATTCAAAAGATATTTTTAAAAAAGCTTTTGATAAATATTGGATTATGTAAAGCCTTCAAAACTATAAGTAGTAACTATTCCAGAGAGAACAAAAAAATTGTAAAATAAAACATGTGGAAAATATATTCTAGGGAATAATTGAGAAAAACTTTTCTGATCTTGTTAAAGTTCTAGACATCCAGATACAATATATTTAAAGAATTCTTGGGAGATACATTGCAAGAAGGAACTCATCAAGGAATATAGTCATCAGATTATACAAAGTCAACAAGATAGAAAAAAATTCTAAAATGGGCAAGAGAGAAACATCTAATCACCTATGAAGGAAATACCATCAGACTAACAGCAGACATATCAGCAGAAACATTACAAATGAGAAGACATTAGGGTCCCATTTACAGTCTTTTTAAAGAAGAAAAAGTGCAAGCCAAGAATTTTGTATCTTGCTAAACTAAGTTTCCTAAGTGAAGGAAAAATAAAGTTGCTCCGAGTCAAGAAAACACCAAGGGAATTTGTCACCACTAGATCAGTCCTAAAAGAAATGCTCAAACGAGTTAAAAATGGAAATGGAAGGGGTATACTTGTCATCATAAAAACGTGCAGGTCACATAAAGTAATTACACAATTGAGACTGCAAAGCAAATATGTAATAATTAACATTATGGCAAGAAGAAAACCTCTCATATCAATATTAACTTTAAAGGTAAAGGGCTATATGCTCCACTTAAAATATGTCAGTTGGCAGAATGGATAAAAATATAAAAACTTTCTAAACATAAGCTGCATACAAAAAAACCCACCTGATATGGTTTGGATCTGTGCCCCCACCAAATCTCATGTAGAATTGTAATCCTCAGTGTCAGAGCGGGGGCCTGGTGGGAGGTGATTTGATCATAGGGGTGGGTTCTCATAAATGGTTTAGCACCACCCACTTGGTACTGTTCTCATGATAGTGCGTTCTTGTGAGATTTAGTTGTTTAAGAGTGTGGCAGCCAGGTGTGGTGGCTATGCCAGTAATACCAGCACTTTGGGAGGCCAAGGTGGGCGGATCACGAGGTCAGGAGATTGAGACCATCCTGGCTAACATGGTGAAACCCCATTTAGGATTGTTTTACATAATTCTCTGAAGAATCACCTTGGTAGTTTGATAGGAATTGCATCGAACCTGTGGATCGCTTTGGGCAGTACAATTTAAAGATACTGATTCTTCTGATCCATGATCATGAGATACTTTTTCCACTAGTTTGTGTCATATATGATTTATTTAATCAATGTTTTGTAGTTCTCTTTGTAGAGATCTGTCATTTTCTTGGTTAAATATATTCCTAGGTATAATTTTTAGCAAATTTTAAATACAGAGAGAGAGAAGGTGCTACACACTTTTAAACGACCAGATTTCATGATAACTCACTTACTATGGTGACCAAAGAAGATGGTGCTAAATGATTTATGAGAAACTACCCTCATGATCCAATCACCTCCCAACCTCCTGTTGGGGATTGGGAATTACATTTCAACATGAGATTTGGGTGGGGACACAGGATTCAAACCATATCAGTGATTTACCATATAAAAGAATTAAAAACAAAAACCACAGAATCATCTCAAAAGATTGAGAAAAAAACATTTAATAAAATTTGTCATTTTTTTCATGACAAAAACCCTTGCCAAACTAGGAATAGAAAGAACATACTTAAAATAATAAAAGCCATATATAACAAACCCACAGCCAACATTAAACAGAATGGGGATAAGCATTTCCCCTAAGAAATGGAACAAGACAAGGATGCCTACTTTCACCACTGGTATTCAACATAGTACTGGAAGTTCTAGCTATGGCAATGAAGCAAAAGGAAAAAATGAAAAACATTTAAATTGGAAAAGAGAAAGTCAAATTATCTCTGTCTGCTGTTGATATACTCTTATACCTAGTAAACTCTAAAGACTTCTGCAAAAGACTTTTAGATTTGATAAATTACTTCAGTAAATTTTCAGGATATAAAATCAACATACAAAAATCAGTAGCATTTCTATACACCAATACCAGTCAAGCTGAGAACCAAAACAAGAACTCAATCCCATTTAAAATTTGCTAAAAATTATACCTAGGAATATATTTAACCAAGAAAATGACAGATCTCTACAAGGAGAACTACAAAACATTGATTAAATAAATCATATATGACACAAATTAATGGAAAAAGTATGTAATGCTCATGGATCAGAAGAATCAGTATCATTAAATTGTACTGCCAAAGCAACCTACAGGTTCAATGCAATTCCTATCAAACTACCAAGGTCATTCTTCAGAGAATTATGTAAAACAATCCAAAAAATTCATCTGCAAAGAAAAAAAGCCCAAATAGTCAAAGTAATCTCAAGCAAAATGAAAAAAGCTCTAGGCATCACATTACCTGACTTCAAATAATATTATAAGGTTATAGTAACCAAAACAGCACAGTACTGGTATAAAAATAGACACATCAATCAATGGAACAGAATAGAGAACTAGAAATAAAGACACATATCTACAACCATATGATTTTTGACAAAGTCCATGAAAATACGCACTAGTAAAAGAACATGCTATAAAATAAATGGTGGTGGAAAAAACGGATACTCACATGCTGAGGAATGAAGCTGGACTCCTATCTTACACCATATACAAACTAACTCAAGATGAATTAAAGTTTAAAGATAAAATTTCTAGTAGAAAACCTAGGAAAAACTATGGCCATTTCTCTAGGCAAACAATTTATGAATAAGTTCTCAGAAGGACACACAACGAAAACAAAAATAAACAATTGGGATTTAAATAAACTAAGCATGCAAAAGAAATAGTCAACAAAGTAAACAGACAGCCTACACATGTGAGAAAATATTTGCAAACGGTACCTCCAACAGAGTGTTAATATCCAGAATTTACTGGGAACTCAAACTACTCAACAACAAAAAAAACAAAAACTTCATTAAAAAGTGGGCAAAGGACATGAACAGACATTTTACAAAGGAAGACATACAAGTGGCCAGCAAACATATTAAAAGATGCTTAACATCACTAATCATCTGAGAAATGCACTTTTTTTTTTTTTTTTTTTTTGAGATGGAGTCTCGCTCTGTCACCCAGGATGGAGTGCAGTGGTGTGATCTCGGCTCACTGCAAGATCTGCCTCCTGGGTTCACACCATTCTCTTGCCTCAGCCTCCCGAGTAGCTGGGACTGCAGGTGCCCGCCACCACACCCGGCTATTTTTTGTATTTTTAGTAGAGACAGGGTTTCACCGTATTAGCCAGGATGGTCTTGATCTCCTGACTTCGTGATCCGCCTGCCTTGGCCTCCTAAAATGCTGGGATTACAGGCCTGAGCCACTGCGCCCAGCCTAATAATTCTTAAATGTGTTCCTGTGGACAGTTGCTACCTTCTGAGTGAAGACTGATAAAGCTAATACCTCTTTTGAAATTATCAATAGAGTGGCTCCTGTATTATTGCCCATGCTGGAAGATGTTGTTTTTCTTGTTTTTCCTACATGACCTTTGTATCTGTTCTTTATTCTTAAAGTTTAGTGAATTTTTAAAGTGTACCTTGGTTTTGTTATATATGTTACTTTTATTTCTTCTTTTTTCTTTTTTTCTCTTTTTGACATTAAGCAAGCTATACCTTCCTTTGGTTCACATGTTCTGCCATTAAGTCAGTCATTACAGATAAGCTTCCTTCAATTATTAAGTGATTGGCTTTCAATCTACATATAAAATCGTATCGCTTTACTCAGAGGTGCTTAAATAACACATGTATGGTTAATTGCTTGGCAGGAAAACCCGAAATCATTTGCTCTGATGGTTTCAGGGCAGGGATTTATGCCCATTTTCAAAAAGTACATGGGCTATTGTGGTAGAACTATTGGAACATTCTAATACATGGTTTTGTAATGTTGGAAACTGTGAGAATACCTTCAAAATGATTATTCCCTTTTAAAAGTACGGTGTTATATATGAAGGGAATAACATTAGAAATCAGTGCTGGAATATTAAAAAATAGTATTCTAGTCATTTTAAAGCTGAGTACCTTGCTAAGTTTAAAATTTCAGTCAAATTTGTGCAACATAATCACAGACCTTTTACAAGAGTGTCATTTGAACTAATCTATTAGCCTTGTCCAAATTAGTCCAGTTGTTTATAAGGTATTAAATGCACTACAAAGCCTAACATGTTTGCTATGCTCCATAATCATAGCACCTGTTAAACAGCCTACTGCAGCTGTACTTTTAGCAGATTACAGGCCATTAGGCAAGTTATACAGTACCTTCTTTTTATAACCTAATTTCTCTTCTTTTGCATAGTGACTTTCTGGATCATAAAATGAGAACTTTATCCCAGCCTTTCACTGATTGAGATGCGGATAGTGGTTTTAAAATTATTAGGATGCTCAGATACAACTTGCAAATGCTGTGGTAAAATGCAGTAGTCAAATATTTCAGTAACTTTTAATTCAATTTAATATTGTTTTCTTCCCCATGGGACTGGATGTCTTTAGATTTATCATGCTCTTTTTGGAATAGTTTCTTGAAGAAAAGTTAAAAGTAAAACTATAGAGTAAGAAAACACAAAGGCTTATATTAATTGTTTTTTTCAGGATCCAAATGGAAGAAACATCTGGCATCTATTTTATTCCCTCATTAATTTTTTAAGCATTTGCAGGTTGTCTAAATCATCAAAACTCTTCCGTGTATGCAGACACATACACACAAAATTATCTTTAGAGTAATAAAGAATGTAAAATAGGTAAGGCAATTTATTCACTTATTCCAGATGCAACAGGAACTCAGAGCTTTAGACATTCTGTTTGGTACTTGCAATAAAATGCTGAGAAAATCTAACTTAACTAATGTATTTTCCCTGTTCTCTTGAAGCTTACAGTTTCCTGGGGATGACAAAATAAATAAATGAATAAGAAAAACAAATAGCAATGATGTTATATATATGCCCACTCTATAAATGCATATATATATAATATATCAATATCATAGCATATCTACACATTATTTAACTGCGAAGCAGAAATGTTTGAATATGTACAAACACACCACACACACAAAAAAAAAACAAAACAGGAAGGCCACAGTGTGCCATGGCTCATCATAAACCTAAAGAAGTAATATATTTATTGAAATTTATTGTTAAAGAGGTGACATAGGAGTAGGGTATGTGGGGTAGGAAATATAGAATTTTTCTTGGGAGAAGAACCACAGAAGCAGAATTTCTGTGGTAAAAGTTGCACAGGGAAGTTGGAAAATTGAGAGAAGATGAGTATAAATGGACCACAGAAACAAGTGGGTAGATTGCACTGGGTGATCCTACAGAGATTCTCTGTGACCAGTTCATTTAGCACTTTGTAATCAGAGTTGGTTTCAGTCTTTATCTCAGGCGCAATGGAAAACTGGAAGTGTCTTTCAGCCAGGGTGTCAGATGAT
Organism: Pan troglodytes; assembly: GCF_028858775.2. NCBI lineage: Eukaryota > Metazoa > Chordata > Mammalia > Primates > Hominidae > Pan > Pan troglodytes. The sequence goes on from NC_072411.2 coordinate 95,627,157, forward strand.
CAAATTTGCATTAAACATTCATTTGGCTGCTGATATGGTTTGGCTGCTGATATGGTTTGGCTGCTGATATGGTTTGGCTGTGTTCCCACCCAAATCTCATCTCATCTTGAATTGTAGCTCCCATAATTCCTACATGTTGTGGGAGGGATCCAGTGGGAGATAATTGAATCATCGAGGGAGTTCACCCCATACTGTTGTCGTAGTAGTGAATAAGTCTCACGAGATCTGATGGTTTTTTAAGAGGTTTCCCTTTTCACTTGATTCTCATTCTCTCTTGTCTGCTGCTAAGACCTGCCTTTCGCCTTCTGCCATGATTGTGAGGCTTCAGCCACATGGAACTGTGAGTCCATTAAACCTTTTTTGGTTTCTAAATTGCCCAGTCTCCGGTATGTTTTTATCAGCAGCATGAAAGCAGACTAATACAGCTGCTGTATGGAGAATGAAAATGGAGAAGGGAAAATGGTGTGTAATAAATACATATATAGTCATGGAACCAGGCCATGGAAGATCTCATTCAGCTACAAATTTTAATTAGGAAATTGATTTCTACATCATCCTTTCTGGAGTTTTCATATGATTTTAAAGGTAGATTTATGTGGCCGGGCGCGGTGGCTCATGCCTGTAATCCCAGCACTTTGGGAGGCCGAGGCGGGCGGATCACGAGGTCAGATCGAGACCATCCTGGCTAACACGGTGAAACCCCGTCTCTACTAAAAATACAAAAAATTAGCCGGGCATGGTGGCAGGCGCCTGGAGTCCCAGCTACTCGGGAGGCTGAGGCAGGGGAATGGCGTGAACCCGGGAGGCGGAGCTTGCAGTGAGCCGAGATTGCGCCACTGCACTCCAGCCTGGGCAACAGTGTAAGACTCCGTCTCTAAAAAAAAAATTAAAAAAAAAAAGGTAGATTTATGTGATCCTAACATAAAAAAAAAAAAGACCCATTGGAACAATGGCACTGTGGGAGTGAATAAGAATTTGAATAAGAAAAAATCTGAGAGCAATTATGACACACTATGCCATTTATGATATTTAAGATGTCAATAATTAATATCAATATTTCTGGGTTTGAAACAATTGGAAGGTTGAGAAAAAAGAGTGGCAGAAAATAATCAAGTTAGCGTCTTTACCAATGGTAAAGCCATAGGGGAGGTCATGGTTTACCCGGCCAAATGGCTCAGGGAAATGGTACTCAAAAGTGAAAACCAAGGTGTAGAGCAAGATGGCAAAAGAGAAGCCTACACCATTTGTCCCCCTGATGGAACACCAAGTTTTAACCACTATCTGCATTTAGAAAACATTGTCACAAGAACCAAAAATTAGGTGAACAAGCATAGTAACTATTTTGAACTTCATATTGCTAAAAGAGGCATTGAGGAGGGCAGGAGAGACAGGTTTGAATCACTGACGCCACACTTCTCTCATCCCCCAGTAGCAGCCAAGTAGCTCTGAGAAAGAAACTTCACACTTTGGGGAGGGAGAGGACCGTTACTGGGGGACTTTATTGAACTCAGAGCTGCACTGTCACAGTGAAGAATAAAGCTATGCTGGGCTCAGCTGGCACTCATGCATGGAGGGAGTATTTGGACCAGCTCTAGCCAGAGTGGAACCGCTTGTGCCAGCAGTCAGAACTTGAGTTTCTTGGCAAGCCTTGCCACCGTAGGCTCTGGGCTCCTAGGTAAACTTGAAAAGCAGTCTAACACACAAGGACTGTGGTACCTAGGCAACTCCTAATGCTAGGCTTGGCTTAAAGCCAGTGTAGTAGGATGGCACATGACCTAGGGAGACACCAGCTGGCACAGCTGTAAGAATGCTTGCACCATCCCTTTTCCAATCTTAGGCAGTGAATCTTGCAGCAATAAAAGTGACTCCTTCCTTTTGCTTAAGAAGATGAGAGACTGGGCATGGTGGCTCATACCTGTAATCCCAGCACTTTGGGAAGCCAAGGTGGGTGGATTACTTGAGGTCAGGAGTTCGAGACCAGCCTGGCCAACATGGTGAAACCCCATCTTTACCAAAAATACAAAAAATAGCCAGGTGCAGTGGTGTGCATCTGTAGTCCCAGCTACTCAGGAGGCTGAGGCATGAGAATTGCTTGAACTCGATAAGTGGAGGTTGCAGTGAGCCGAGATCATGCCACTGCACTCCAGCTGGGCAAAAAGGTAAAAAGTCCATCTCAAAAAAAAAAAAAAAAAAAAAAAAACCAGAATGAGAATAAGTACATGATAGTGAAGAGTAAAGAGGAATTTGTCTTGCATCTTGGATACCAGCTCAGCAACAGTAAGATAGGGCAATAGAAAGAGTCATGAAGTCCCCATCCATTCCATATCCCAGCTCCTGGACAACATTTCTAGACACACTGAGGGCCAAAAGGAAATCTTCTGCCTTGAAGTAAAAGATCCAGTCTTGGTTGTTGCTGACTAAAGAGAAATTGGACCCCAAATAACCAGCAGTGATATGCAGGGAATGTGCTGTGGGCTCTTGTGGCTATAGTGAAAGACTCCTTATGTCTGAGAGAAACAAAGCAAAAAGTAAAGGAGACTTTGTTTTCCACATTAGGTACCATCTCAGCCACAGTAAGATAGAGCAACAAGCAGGCTTTTGGGGTGCCTGAGTTCAGACCCAGGCTCCTGGATAGCATTTCTGGACCTGCCTTGGGCCAGAGAGGACTGCACAGCCATGAAGATGAGTTCCAGGCCTGGCAGCTTTTAGCACAAGATGACAGAAGAGACCTTGGACTTCAATTGAACATCAGCAGTCATCTGGCAAAACTTCTATGGACCAGCGCTGGTGGTGGACATAGGGATAAGCTCCTCTGCTTGTGGAAAGAGGAAGAAAGAGCAGGAAGGACTCATATTGTGGTATGAATATTGGCTTATCCACAGTAAAATAGAACATGTAAATTGCTAACTAACGTTTCTGACTCTAATCCCTGACTCCCAGACAGCATCTCTGGACGTGCTTGGGACCTGGGGGAACTCATGGCCTTATAGGAAAGAGCTTTAGGCAAGACCCAGTACTGTGCTGGCTTTAAGTCTGACCCAGTGCAGTCTCAGTGGTAATGGCCACAGGGGTCCTTTCACCAGAACACCCCCAGCTCCAGGTGTCTCAGCACAGAGTGAGATAGAGAGAGAGACAGTTTGTTTGTTTGGAAGAAAATAAGAGAAAATAACTAGACTCCTTCCAATAATCCAGATAATTCTTCCAGCATTTACCCAATACCACCAAGGCAGTATCTCCATGAGTCTGCAAAAACCACGGCATTATTGGTACTCAAAGGGCCTAAGCCCCTTCAAATACCAGGAAAGCCTTCCCGAGAAGAACAGGCACAAACAAGCCCAGACTGTGAAAACTACAATAAATATCTCACTCTTCAATGCCTTGACACCAGTGAAAATCAAGAAGCATCAACACCATCCAGGAAAACATGACCTCACCAAATGAATACAATAAAGCACCAGGAACTAGTTCTGGAGAAATAGAGGTATATGACCTTTCAGACAGAGAATTCAAAATAGCTCTATTGTGGAAATTCAAATGAATTCAAGACAACATAGAGAAAAAAGATCAGAATTCTATTAGATAAATTTAACAAAGAAATTGAAATAAGTAAGAGTCTAGCAGAAAAATCTAGAGTTAAAAATGCAACTGACACAATGAAGAATGCATCAGAGTTTATTAATTTTAGAATTGATTAAGCAGAGGAAAGAATTAGTGAGCTTAAAGACAGGCTATTTGAAAATACATGCGCAGAGGAGATTAAAGAGAAGAGGAAAAAAATAAAGCACACCTACAAGATCTAGAAAAAATAGCCTCAAAAGGGTGAATCTAAGATTTGTTGGCTTAGAGAAAGAGGTTCGAGTAGAGTAGAAAGTTTACTGAAAGGGACAATATCAGAGGACTTCCCAAACCTAGAGAAAGATATCAACATTCAAAAACAAAAAGCTAATAGATCACAAATCAGATTTAACCCAAATAAGACTATCTCATGACATTTAATAATGAAACTCCTAAAGATCAAAGATGAAGAAAGGATCCTAAAAGCAGCAAGAGAAAAAACAAATAACATGCAATGGAGCTCCAATATGTCTGGCAACAGACTTTTCAGTGGAAAGGAGCAAGTATTGTGACATATTTAAGGTGCTGAATGAAAAAAAAAAAAAAAAAAACCTTTTACCCTACAGTAGTATACCCGGTGAAAATATCCCTCAAACTTGAAGAAGAAATAAAGACCTTCCCAAACAAACAAAAGCCAAGGGATTTCATCAGCACCAGACCCGCCCTACAAGTAATGTTGAAGGGAGTACTTCAGTCTGAACAAAAAGGATGTTAATGATCAAGAAGAAATGACCTGAAGGCACAAAACTCACTGGTAACAGTAAGCACACAGAAAAACGAAGAGCATTAGTCTGTTTTCACACTGCTGATAAAGACACACTAGAGACTGGGCAATTTACAAAAGAAAGATGTTTAATTGGACTTACAGTTCCACGTGGCTGGGGAAGCCTCACAATTATGGTGGAAACCAAGGAGGAGCAAGTCCCATCTTACATGGATGGCAACAGGCAAAGAGAGAATGAGGAAGATGCAAAAGCAGAAACCCCTGATAAAATCATTGGATCTCATTTGACTTATTCACTACCATGAGAACATTATGGGGGAAACAGCCTTCATGATTCAATTACATCCCACTGAGTCTCTCTGACAACACATGGGAATTATGGGAGTACAATTCAAGATGATATTTGGTTGGGAACACAGAGCCAAACCGTATCACAAAGAATAGTATAACACTGTAATTGTTGTGTGAAAACTACTCTTATCTTATGTAGAAAGACTGGATGATGAACCAATAAAAATAATAACTAAAACAGAATTTCAAGACATAAAGAGAAACAACAAAAAATTAAAAAATGAAGAGAAAAGTTACAATGTAGAGTTTTTATTATTTGTGTGTGTGTCCGTTTGTGTGTTTGTGTTAGTGTTGTTAACAGGTTAAAATAATGGGTTTTAGGATAGTATTTGCAAGCTTCATTGTAACCTAAAATTGAAAAACATACAACAAATACACACACACACACACACACACACACACACACATAAAGTTAAAACACACCACCAGAGAAATTCACCTTTATGAAAATGAAGACAGGAAGGAAGAAAAGACTGCAAAGAAACCAGAAAACAAATAACAAAATGGCAGGAGTAAGTCCTTACTTATCAATAATAATATTAAATTTAAATGAGCTAAACTCTTCAATCAAAATACACAGACTGGCTGAATAAATGAAAAAACAAGACCCAATCATCTGTTGCCTACAAGAAACACACTTTGCTTATAAATATCCCTATACACAGAAAGTGAAGGGATAAAAATGATATCTAATGCCACTAGAAACCAAAAAAGAGCAGGAGTAGTTATACTTAGACAAAATAGATTTCAAGATAAAGACTGTAATATGAGACAAATAAGGTAATTATATAATAATAAAGGGTTCAATTCAGGAAGAGGATATGACTGTGAATATATGCGTACCCAACAGCAGAGTACCCAGATATATGAAGCAAATACTATTAGAAATAAAAAGATAGACTACAATACAGTAATAGCTGGAGATTTCAACACCATACTTTCAATATTGAACTTATCTCCAAGACTGAAAATCAACAGAGAAATGACAGACTCAGTGTGCTCTATAAGTCAAATGAATCTAATAGATATTTGCAGAACATTTCATCCAATAGCTTCAGAATACACATTGTTCTCCTCACACATGAATCATTCTCAAGGATAGGCAATGTGTTAGGTCAAAAACAAGTATTAAAACAGTAAAAATAAAATAAAATAAAATAATATCAAGCATCTCATCTGACCATGACAGAATAAAACAAGAAATCAAAAACAAGAGGAATTTTGGAAACTATACAAACACATGGAGATTAAACAATATGCTCCTGAATGATCTGTGGGCAAATGAAGAAATTAAGAAGGAATTTGAAAAAGTTCTTGAAAGAAATGACAATGATAATGGACACAAAATACCAAAACCTGTGAGATACAGTGAAAGCAGTACTAAGAGGGGAATTTATAAGTGACCACATCAGAAAAGAAGAAAACTTTGGATAAATAACCCAATGATGCATTTTAAAAAACTAGAAAAGGAAGAACAAATCAAACCCAAATTAGAAGAAAAAATAGTAAGAATCAGAGCTAAAATAAATTATTTTGAAATGAAGAAAACGATACAAAACATCAGTGAAACAAAAAGTAGGTTTTTTTTGGAAAAGATAAACAAAATTGTCAAACTTTTATCGAGACTAAGAAGAAAATGAGAGAGGACCCAAATAAATAAAATGAAAAATAAAAAGATGTTACAACTGCCTCTGCAGAAATTCAAAGGATAATTAGTGGCTAATGTGCGCAACTATATGACAGTAAATTGGAAAATCTAGAAGAAATGGATAAATTCATAGACACATACAACCTATCAAGATTGAACCATGAAGAAGAAGTTCAAAACCTTAACAAGACCAATAACAAGTAATGAGATCAAAGCCGTAATTAAAGGTCTTCCAGTTAAAAAAAAAAAAAAAAAGAGCATAGGGCCAGATATGGTGGCTCATGCCTGTAATCCCAGCACTTTGGGAGGCCGAGGTGGGCAGATCAGTTGAGGTCAGGAGTTCAAGACCAACCTAGTCAAATAGTGAAACCTCATCTTTACTAAAAATACGAAAAATTAGCTGGGTATGGTGGTGCATGCCTGTAATCCCAGCTACTCAGGAATCTGAGGCAGAAGATTTGCTTGAACTTGGGAGGCAGATGTTGCAGTGAGCCAAGACTGCACCACTGCACTTCAGCGTGGATGACAGAGTGAATCTCCGTCCCCAAAGAAAAACAAACAAACAAAAAAACGGAAAAAAAGAAAAGAAAAAAGAAAAGCATGGGACCTGATATCTTCACTCCTGAATTATCTAACACTTAAAGAACTGGTACCAATCTTACTCAAACTCTTTCAAAAAATAGAGGAGGATATAATACTTTCAAACTCATTCCATGAGCCTAGTATTACCCTGATACCCAAATCAAAGACACATCCAAAAAAAAAAAAAAAAAAAAAAAGAAGAAGAAGAAGAAGAAGAAAACTGCAGGCCAGTATCTGTGATGAATATTGATTCAAAATTTCTCAAAAAGTACTAGCAAACTGAATTCAACAATGCATTAGAAAGATCATTCATCATGACCAAGTGGTATTTGTCCCAGGGATGCCAGGATGGTTCAACATATACAAATCAATCAATGTGACACACTATATCAACAGAATAAAGTAAAAAACCATAGAATTATTTTAGTTAATGCTGAAAAAGCATTTAATAAAGTTCAGTATCCCTTCATGAGAACCCTCAAAAAACTGGGGATAAAAAGAACATACCTTAACATAATAAAAGCCCTATATGACATACCCACAGCTAGTTTCACACTGAATGAGGAAAAACTGAGAGCCTCTTTCCTTAACTCTTGAAAATTACAAGGATGCCCACTTTCACCACTGTCATTAAACATAGCATTGGAGGTCCTAGCTAGAGTAATCAAACAAGGGAAAGATGTAAAGGGCATCCAAATTGGAAATGAAGAATTTAAATTATCCTTGATTGCAATGATACAATCTTATATTAGAAGAAAAAAAAAACTCAAGACTCCACCAAAAATTTATTAAAGTATAAACAAATTCAGTAAATTTGCAGGCTACAAAATCAGCATACATAAGTCAATAGCATTTTTATATGCCAACAGTGAACAATCTAAAATAATAAAAAAGATAATTCCATTTATAATAACCACAAATAAAATTAAATGCCTAGAAATTAACTAAAGACATGAAAGATCTTTATAATAAAAACTATATAACACTGATGGAAGAAATTGAAAAGGACACCAAAAAAAAAAAGGAAAAATATTTCATGTTCATGGATTGGAAGATTCAATATTGTTAAAATGTCCACACTACCCAAAGAACTCTACAGATTGAATGCAATTCCAATCAAAATACCAATTACATTCTTCATAGAAATTGAAAAATGTCCTAAAATTTATGTGGAATCACAGAAATGCGGAATAGTCAAAGCTCTTCTGTGCAAAAGAACAAAATTTGAGGAATTATATTATCTGGCTTCAAATTATATTGCCCAGCTATATAACCAAAACAGCATAGTACTTGTATAAAAACAGGCACATAGACAAATGGAACAGAATAGAGAACTCAGGAACAAATCCACACACCTTCAATAAACTCATTTTAGACAAAGGTGCCCTGAACATACACTGGGGAAAAGAGAGTCTATTCGTTAATGGTGCTGGAAAAACTGAATATCCATATGCAGAAGATGAAACTAGACCTCTCTCTCTTTCCATACACAAAAAATAAAATCAAAGTGGATGAAAAAATGTAAATCTAATATCTCAAACTATGAAACAACTATAAGAAAACGTTGGAGAAAATCTTCAGGCCATTGGTCTGGGTAAACATTTTTTGAGTAATACCCCACCAACACAGGCAACCAAAGCAGAAATGTACAAATGGGATCACATCAAGTTAAAAAACTTCTGCACAGCAAGGAAACAATAAACAAAGTGAAGAGACAAACCACAGAATGGAAGAGAGTATTTCCAAACTACTCATCTCACAAGGAATTAAGAACTAAAATATGTAAGGAGCTCAAACAACTCTGTAGGAAAAAAAAAATCTAATAATTTGACATAAAAATGGACAAAATACATGAATAGATGTTTCTCAATAGACATACAAATGGCAAACAGGCATACAAAAAGTGCTCAACATCACTGATCATCAGAGAAATGCAAATCAAAACTACAGTGAGATATTATTTCACCCCAGAGCCTTTTATCTAAAAGTTAGGCAATAACAAATGCTGTAGAGGATGTGGAGAAAAGGGAACCCTCGTACACTATTGGGTAAGAATTTAAATTTGCACAACCACTACGGAGAATAGTTTCAAGTTTCCTCAGGAAATTAAAATAGAGCTACACCATGTGATCCAGCAATCCCACTGCTGAATATATACTCATATATACTCACAAGAAAGCATATCAGTATATCAAATAGATATCGATACTCTCATGTTTGTTGCAGCGCTGTTCACAATAGCCAAGATTTGGAAGCAATCTAAGCATCCTTCAAAAGGTGGATGGATAAAGAAAATATGATGCTTCTACACAATGGAGTACTATTCAGCCTTAAAAAATAATTAGATCCTGTCATTTGCAACAACATGGATGGAACTGGAGGTGATTATGTTAAGTGACATAAGATAGGCTCAGAAAGACAAATGTCACACAATTTTCACTTATTTGTGGCATCTAAAAATCAAAACAATTCAACTTACGGAGATAATAGAAGAATGGTTAGCATAGGCTGAGAATTATAATGTGGGTGTGATGGGGTGGAAGGTGGGATGGTTAATGGGTACAAAAAACAATAGTTAGAAAGAATAAATAATGCCTAGTATTTGATACCACAAGAGGGTGACTATAGTCAACATAATTTAATTGTACATTTAAAAATAATTAAAATACTCTAATTGGATCACTTTAACAAAAAATAAATGCTTGAGGGGATGGATATTCCATTCCCCATAATGTGATTATTATGCATTGCATTTCTGTACCAAATTTCACATATATATATTCATATATATAATATATAGTAGGTGTATATTTTTATGGATATATTTATAACCCATAAATATATACAACTACTATGTACCCATAAAACTTAAAAATTAAAAAAATTTAAAAAACTTAATAACCATATTTATTATGTTAAAGCAAGGCTGAATATTACTAAGGAAGACAGAAAGTGGGGCTGGACCTGTACAAGTTAAAATAGTGAAGTAGCAAAAACATGCTCCTCTCTAGTAATTGCATACCCAAACAGAAGAAAGAATAGGAAGGAGTTGAGCCATGATTTCTTTGTGTTTCTCTCTCAAACTTGCCTGCAGATGACACACTCCTCTGGAAAGTGGGCTGGACCTGTACAAGTTAAAATAGTAAAGTAGCAAAAACATGCTCCTTTCTAGTAGTTGCACACCCAAACAGAAGAAAGAATAGGAAGGGGTTGAGCGATGCTTTCTTTGTGTTTCTCTCTCAAACTTGCCTGCAGATAACACACTCCTCTTCCTGTAAGAGTGAATTGGTGGAGAGAGGATTCCTAGTCTAATAAAGGACTCTTAATATTGAAAAAAAAAAAAAAGGAAAATTGGGTTCTACTCAATATTTTGCCTTTTTTCTGACCCACTGACTTAACTATTAACTGGAGTCTGGCTCTTTCTCTTTGTGAAGATCAGCAGTTTCTTAGGAAAATCCTTGCCCACTTTCCTAAGAACAATGAACCCTTCTTTGAATATGGGAGTATGTGTGGGCAGCATAAATTTTGCTTTCAGGGGCCAAGAAGTGGTTCTGAAGAGTAATTAATTAATTTATTTACTTAAATGAACTTCAAAGCAAAAAGATGAAATATGATGCATTCTGTTTCTTTGCTCAGATCATATCCTGTAATATTGTCCAGTATAGCTCATTAAAGACAATATAAAGATCCAATATAGAAGACAATATAAGGATCAAATAATAAGATGCCAATTATATAGTGATGACCAAAATCTGACTCTCTCCTTATAAATTTCTCTGAGGAAAACTAAAACTACATAGCCTCTCCTTATCTACGATGCATATGTGCCAAGACCCCCAGCGGATGCTAAATCCTCCAATAGTACTGAACTCTATATACGCATGTCTTCTCTGTACATACATACTCACAAAAAAGTTTAATTTATAAACTAGCCACAGTAAGAGCTTAACAATAACTAATTACAAAATAGAACAATTACCATAGTATACTGTAATAAAAGTCATGTGAATGTGGTCTCTTTCTCTCTTTCTCTTTCCTCTCAAGATGTCTTAAGGTTTTTGGATTGCAGTTAACCAAAGGTAACTAAAACCTCAGAAAGCAAAATCAAGAATAAGAGAAGACTGCAATTCCTTGTAAATTAAAATCCAAGGATAAGAGATTATGTTAAAAATAAAATTATTTTACTATGTTAAGTTAAAAGTACACATTACTAAATCATATTTATTTTAAAATAAAATACAAAGAAGTTGAAGTTGTCCATAATTTCTTAGTATGCTTAGTTTCAGCCAGAATAATGCCTGGGTGGAATTGAGTTTGTTTGTTTGTTTGTTTTTTGAGACAGAGTCTCGCTCTGTCGCCCAGGCTGGAGTGCAGTGGCGCGATCTCGGCTCACTGCAAGCTCCGCCTCCTGGGTTCATGCCATTCTCCTGCCTCAGCCTCCTGAGTAGCTGGGACTACAGGCGCCCACCACCACGCCCGGCTAATTTTTTGTATTTTTAGTAGAGACGGGGTTTCACCGTGTTAGCCAGGATGGTCTCCATCTCCTGACTTCGTGATCTGCCCGCCTCAGCCTCCCAAAGTGCTGGGATTACAGGCGTGAGCCACTGCACCCAGCCGGAATTGGGTTTGTTTTAATTAATGTGACCTAAATTCACTAATAAGAATCCCATAGTGTTTTTTTTTTTCTTAGAGGCTCAAAATTTTAATTACTCCTTGTCAGTTTTGAGAATCTCCACGCTACAATGGTACAAAGAGTTAAAAGAACATGTATAATTATGAGAATAAACTAAGTTTATTTTTAAAATGCCACTTCTCAGCCTACAATTTACTTTTGCAAGAAAAAATTATTTTTCCAAAACATAGTACCTTTCTTTGTCAAAGCCCACACCAAAGTCTCAAAAGTCCTTTTTTAGACAATGTCAATATAACAAATTTCATCCTCAATGGAATGCCCAATAACCATCTGAACAGATGCTTCTGTTGATGTTCCCGAACTTTGTCACCCTAAGAGCCAACTGCAGATGAATATTTTCCCATATGCTCTCTAACCCGTTGCTGTTTTGAGCGTTCTAGTTTTTCATTTTATTTTTTCCTGGAACTCATTTCTTAAATTAGGTTCTGCCCCCTCTCTTTTTCATGTGGACTAGGATTATACGCTGGAATCACGTGTTTAACTTTTGGTTTCCTTGCCTTTGCTTTTTGGCTGAGGCCATTTATTGTGTTTGTTTTTCTAATAGATACCTCTAGGCTTGGTCTGGTTGGTTTTACATCATGAAAGATATGAAATCTTACAATCCTGCTCACATTCAATTCTTTAAGATAAGTAATCCAGCCTGGAACGTATTCTGCTGTTAACAGCATCTAATCTAGGTCTAAACTTCATGCACCACTTTCCTTCTCAGCTCCCCATTATAAGCTTTATCTCTACTGTTCCTGTGTCAACACTTCAACTTCCCTTTATTTCTGAGTCGTGTTTCCTCAGACACAGTACTTCTCTGCTTACTCAAATAAATGTGACTTTTTAAAATTCCACCAAGTACTATATTAAGTTTTTATGCTGGTCATCCTGAGTTTTCCTTGAAATTCCATCCAGAGTTTCTGCTATCACTTGGTATAACTGCAAATCCTCAAGAAATAGTTTCCTAACTGCCGTGATTATGGATTTTTTTCCCCTTACATCAATTGACCATTTTAAAAATGAACTTAATTGAGTTATAAATTACCTATACAGATATTTATAAAATACATTTAATGAACTGTAAAACATAGAATGTATAGATGTTTTAGCAAAAGTGTATTCTCATATACTATGTAACCACCACATCAATCAATATATAGAATATTTTTATTGTCTTAGAACGTTCCTTCAAGTTTCTTACCACAGGGAAATCACTTATCTGATATTTATTATCATAGATTATTTTGCTTATTCTTTTTTTATTATTATACTTTGAGTTTTAGGTTACATGTGCACAACGTGCAGGTTTGTTACATATGTATACATGTGCCATGTTGGTGTGCTGCACCCATTAACTCATCATTTAGCATTAGGTATACCTAATGTTATCCTCCCCCCTCCCCCACCCCACAACAGTCCCCGGTGTGTGATGTTCCCCTTCCTGTGTCCAAGTGTTCTCATTGTTCAATTCCCACCTATGAGTGGAGAACATGCGGTGTTTGGTTTTTTGTGCTTGCGATAGTTTGCTGAGAATGATGGTTTCCAGCTTCATCCATGTCCCTACAAAGGACATGAACTCATCATTTTTTATGGCTGCATAGTATTCCATGGTGTATATGTGCCACATTTTCTTAATCCAGTCTGTCATTGTTGGACATTTGAGTTGGTTCCAAGTCTTTGCTATTGTGAATAGTGCCACAATAAACATATGTGTACATGTGTCTTTATAGCAGCATGATTTAAAATCCTTTGGGTATATACCCAGTAATGGGATGTCTGGGTCAAATGGTATTTCTAGTTCTAGATCCCTGAGGAATCGCCACACTGTCTTCCACAATGGTTGAACTAGTTTACAGTCCCACCAACAGTGTGAAAGTGTTCCTATTTCTCCACATCCTCTCCAGCACCTGTTGTTTCCTGACTTTTTGATGATCGCTATTCTAACTGGTGTGAGATGGTATCTCATTGTGGTTTTGATTTGCATTTCTCTGATGGCCAATGATGATGAGCACTTCTTCATGTGTTTTTTGGCTGCATATTCTAAAACTTCATTCAAACCAAACAATACAATAGGTCCTTTTTTGGGTTTGGAATAATTCCCTCAACATAATATCTAGACATTAATCCATGCTTTTGAGTGTACCTGTAATTTATTTATTGCTATTGTTTGTTAATATAGTATTTCATTATAAACCTTATTTAAAAATTAACCTGCTTGTTGATGGATGTTTGAACTGTTTCCATTATTTGGCTATTATGAATAAAAACTTCCTGTATTAGTCTGTTTTCATGCCGCTAATAAAGACACACCTGAGTCTGGGTAATTTATGTATATTTTATTTTATTATCATTAATTTTTTTTGAGATGGAGTCTCACTTTGTCACCCAGGCTGGAGTTCAGTGGCATGATCTTGGCTCACTGTAACCTCTGCCTCCTGGGTTCAAGCAATTATCTTCCCTCAGCCTCCTGGGTATCTGGGATTACAGGCATGTGCCACCACACCCAGCTAATTTTTGTATTTTTAGTAGAGATGGGGTTTCACCATGTTGGCCAGGCTGGTCTTGAACTCCTGACCTCAAGTGATCCAACCACTGCAGCCTCCCAAAATGTTGGGCTTACAGGTGTGAGCCACCGTGCCTGACCTGGGACTGAGTAATATATAAAGGAAAGAGGTTTAATTGACTCACCATTCAGCATGGCTGGGGAGGCCTCAGAAAACTTACAATTGTGGCAGAAGATGAAGCAAACACATTCTTCTTCACATGTTGGCAGGAAGGAGAAGAATGAGAAAAGTGCAGAGTGAAGGGGAAAAAGCTCCTCACAAAACAATCAGACCCCCTGAGAACTCACTCACTATCATGAGAACAGCATGAGAGAATCACTTTTATGATTCAATTACCTCCCACAAGTTCCCTTCCCCAACATGTGAGGTTTACAATTCAGATTACAATTCAAGATGAAATTTGTGTGGGGACACAGAGCCAGAATATCACTTCCTATGAACAATTTTTTTAATTTCTGCATTTATATTTTTATTAATCTTTGATAAATATCTAAAAGCAGGATTACTGGATCTTTGGACAGAAGCATATTTAATTATATAATAAACTATTTAAAAAATCTATTTTACAAAGTAGTTTTATCATATTATATTCAAGTAATTAATAAGCTTTCTACTTGCTTTCTACTTGAATAATACTTAGTGTTATTCATATTTTAGGTTGTGGCCATTCTTGCAAATATGTAACAGTTTTAATTTGCATTTCCCTGATTGCTATTTATGTGCTTACTGGTCTACATATTATTGATTATATTTTTTTCCTTTGTGATTGTACATATTCAAGCATTTTCCCATTTATAGAATTATTGTTATCTTAATAATTGTACTCTTTGTTTATATATACTGTATTCAAATCTTTTGTCAGGTATATGTGTTAGAAATATTTTCTCCTAATTTGTGGCTTGGCTCTTCAGTTTATTAATGGTATTAATTTAAGAGAAGACAGTTTTTATTTGATGAAATACAACTTGTCATTTTTATGATTTATTATATTTGTGCCCTAATAAACATTTGTCTATCTCACGGTTGTGAAATATTCTGTTTTCTTCTAGAAGTTATTATATATTGGTGCAAAACTAATTGCTTTTAATGGCAAAAGGTACAATTACTTTTGCACCAATCTGATATCTCATACTCTTGTTTTTTCTTTGTCTATTCAGTTTTCCTGAAGACTTGAATCTTTCATGAAGTGCTTGCAGATTCTCTCTTCCTCTCTCTCTCTTCCCTTGTCCAGTTATAGTAATGCCTACATTAAATATATCTTAGATCAAGTTCCCTCAACTTCTGAAATAGATTTCTGTACACTGAGAGTTTTACTGGGAAGTGCTGTTAGGCATAATGCTTGTATTAGTCCACTCTATCAGTATCAATTTACTGTATTAGTCTGTTTTCATGCTGCCAATAAAGACATACTCGAGACTGGGTAATTTATAAAGGAAAGAGGTTTAATGGAATCACAGTTCCACATGGCTGGGGAGGCCTCACAATCATGGTGGAAGGCAAGGAGGAGCAACTTAGATTTTACATGAATGGCGGCAGGCAAGGAGAGACAGTCTGTGCAGGGGAACTCCTTTTTATAAGACCATCAGATATCATGGGCTTATTCACTACCACGAGAACCATAAGGGGGAAACCACCCCCATGATTCAATTATCTCCCACTGGGTCCTTCCCACAACACATGGGAATTATGGGAGCTACAATTCAAGATCAGATTTGAGTGGGAACACAGCCAAACCATATCAATGCTTTTGAATAATTAAGGAATCTGGAGCTGGATGACCTTTCATAATTATCTCAAATTCCAAAAGAACTTGGCCTTTAAACACCAGTATTCACCAGTAATATAAATAAAAGCTGCCCCCTAGAAAGAAACCTTGGCAGAACTGATCAAGAGCAATTTCCAGGGCAGAATTCGACTTTGAGCCTGAGCATGCCAGATTTGACCCATTGGCCTTAGTTTGCTGACCCCTGCTGTAGGGTATTCCAGGTTTAAGATCATATTATTTGCAATTGTGATTACTTTGTTTACCATTCTGATGCCTCTCTTACGTTGCATTATGGCGTTGGCAACATACATAATCATGTTAAAATATATCCCTCAATTTAGATTTTCTTGAGTGTTTTTTATCAGAAATGGCTCTTAGGTTTTGTGAGATATTTTTTCCCCTGCAGCATGGAGATAATGAAAATATTTTATTACTTAAATCTATTAATGTGGTACATTGATATTAATGAATTTCTTAGAATTGAACTAATCTTGCATTTTGGAATAAATCCTGTTTGGTCATTGTGAAGTTGTTTTCAGCAAAATGATTTTTAAGAAGTTAGTAAATAATTTCAACAAGAAGGATGTTTTTAGCGAATTTTCATAGAATAAAACAAATACAAAAAAGACTAAGCAAACACAAAAATGAAACAGCAATAATAATGCAGATAGAAGGATACTAATGTTTACTAAGGATTCTTTATGGTTTTAAACTAATTTATTTTTTTGAGGTAGATCAAGTAGTTTTATGATAATTTTGTAAGTAAATTTGTGCCACATGTCTTGGAAAATATTTCCTCACCCTGCCTCTACCAACTATAGACAGAAAGTTGAGTATTTTGTACAGCAAAATTTAAATGTTAACTGATTTAGAAGCAGATAAAGTTTAGTAAAATAAATTGTATTTTATATCTTTCAGTGTGTCTTAACATTCATAATTACTTTTGCTACATATGTGACTTTGAAGTAGGAAGAGAAGTTTTTTAATTCTCTATTTGGTAAAATGGTGAACACGAGAAAACCAAACTATGCTGACCTGAAATCAAACATTTAAGCTTGACTTTCTTCTCTTTTCTCTGTGACTTATTTTGTTGGGTATATTATGATGAAATTGAAGCAATATATTATGGCAATATTTTATATTTTCTTGCTTTCTAGTATTTGAGATGAAGATATTTTGGTGATTTTGATAATGCCATCTCATTTACCTGGCCATAATGCTGACATTGGGAAAATTTATGTGAAGAGAACATTATATAATACATTGCTTTGATTTACAGATAAATTTGATTTTTTTAATTTATAAAATTTCAGCATGAATTTCAGTTTTGTTGTGCTTAAAATGCATAAATTTGCAATATTTTTCCTCTTGCTTTGGGGATGGTCTTTCTTTTATGGAATAAACCATGAAATGTTTTAGGTTAGCATAATAGATGTGATAGCCATACATGTAGATCAAAAAGTTTAGGGATAGATGAAGAGGGAGGTTAAAAAAAGAGGCAAAAAAGAAGAAAAAAAGAAGGAAGAAAAAATAATGAAATAAAAGAAGCAAGTAGGGAAATAAAGTTACATATGTAATATTTTGCAGCCTAATTTCATTATGTTAGGGCAGATAATACATCTTTATCTTTTAATTCTGCGGTATCCAGAATCATGCTTTGTTACGTCGTTATAAGCCCATAAATTTGTACAAAGTGAAGAAAGAGGATAGGCAGGCATAAGGGCTTACTGACTGGTAGGTTTCTTTTATGTTAAACTTATATACATTTCTACTATATTGTACTTTTGAATATGCTGTGTAACTGCTTCTAATATCATTTATTTATATTAACATAAATCTTACAATATCCTCATATTACAAAATATGAGGATTCTGGTTAAGAATTTATAGTTTACAATCTCCACTATGTTAAGATAATATGCATGGGAAATGACCTTTGAAAAAGCTATTTGAAGATCTTGGTTTCTAATGCCATTCTCTAATGAAATAAACTTTGAGAAATGACTACTTCTAGGCATTAAGGCAGGGAATACACACGATGATTCTGGAGCATCTTTAGTGCCAGAGAGTAAGTGCTCATAAAACAAAATATGTGTATTTGGCAAAGAGACATGGAAGCAGACTAAAAGAGCTGCCCATGGCCAACTTTAACAATTTGACTAATAAATCTAATTTGCTATTAGGTTATAAACCCAAGAATGAAAGAAATATCCATGAATCAAAATTAATATAAATATATGATAAAAAATAAATAAATGGAAGATAATAGAAACATTTTCCCTATGAAAGAATCTCAAATATTTGCATAGATAGGGATGCCTCAGTGAGGTGAAGCATAACTTCTTTCCAAAGAGTATAAAAAGAAGGGGGGAGTTTAGTTAGTTTTCACTGGAGAAACATAATAAAAATACATATGCCATGCAAACAAGGGCACCATTATCAATTAAATAATAATGTTGATAATAGGCACCATCCATAGAAATAATGATGAGAATGGCACTTTACCTCTGTGGTCTTCCTCTCAAAACTCATAACCACTGTCGAATCTTATGAAAAACCTCAGACAATGCAGTATTGACAGAAATTTTACAAGATATCTGATCGGTAGTCCTTAAACTTTTCAAGGTCATCAAAAAATGAATGTCAGAAACTATCACTGTCTAGAGGAACCAAAGGACACACGACTACTAAATGAGGTGTGAATTTTGGATGGGATAGCCTGGTGTAGAAAAAGTATATTAGAGGCCAGGCGAGGTGGCTCACGCCTGTAATCCCAGCACTTTGGGAGGCCGAGGCAGGTGGATCACGAGGTCAGGAGATCGAGACCGTCCTGGCTAACATGGTGAAACCCCGTCTCTACTAAAAAATACAAAAAATTAGCTGGGTGTGGTGGCGGGTGCCTGTAGTCCCAGCTACTCGGGAGGCTGAGGCAGGAGAATGGCATGAACCCAGGAGACGGAGCTTGCAGTGAGCCGAGATCATGCCACTGCACTCCAGCCTGGGAGACAGAGCGAGACTCCGTCTAAAAAAAAAAAAAAAAGAAAAAGTATATTAGAAAAATAAATAAATACATACCAACCAAACACACAAAACAAAATCCAAATTCAATATGCACTTTCGTTAATAAAGATGTACAAATATTGGTTTATTAGCTGGTGGAAATTACCATATGCATAGAATATTTTAATAATATGAGAAATCGTGTGAAGTATAAGGGAACTTCCTACTATCTTTCCAACTTTTCTGTAAATCTGAAACTATTCTAATATAAATGTTTACAAAAAAACTCATAGTAATTTGTAATCTTTTTTTTGTTTTGTTTTAAGCATGTACCTTAAGAAATCTAGATAGTTTACATGGGTAAACTATAAGTGTAACACTAATGTAGCATAGTATTTCTATGCTTATAATTGTCATATATTTACCTTGTAAAGAAGTTTATGTAATTTCTTGAAGTATAATTAGATCTATTAGTCATTTTTGGATCTTGCCGTTTTTTTATTGCTGTTTTTCATGCAGAAGCTGATAAGGACAATATAAAAATAAACTATTAAAAATGTTAAAATGAGTTATCCTTTGTTTATTATTGCAATATTTAGATTGCTTTAGGCTATCTTTTTCTCTTTGGCAGTAAATCTAATACTCAGTACATAGAACTCTACTGGCTTCACAAATATCAAAATCTAATTGAAAAATGGACAGCATCATAAACCTGATTTTCCTTTATGCAATGGGGAGAATAAAATTAACAAAGAGAAGCATTTTCACAGACTTGGGGTAAATATCTCCTCTAAATTCCTTAAGCATTTAAAGATACATCTCACATCTATTGTTCTCTAAATTAACATATATTATGGGTAATTTTTAAAACAGCTCTATTGAGGCATAATTTAAACCAATAAACTGCATATGTCTAAAGTGTACAATTGAATATGTTTTGATGTGTGTATGAAATCATCACCACAATCAAGATAATGAACACATTCATCATACTAAAAGTATCTTTCCTGTTAATCCTTGCCTGTTCGTCTTCATCTCTAAGTAACCACTTATCTTTCTGTCACTACAGATTCATCTACATTATCTAGGATTTTATAAAAATAGAATAATACAGCATATTTATTTTGGGTTGGCTTTTTCGTTCAGCATAATTAGTTTCTATAGAACTATAGAATCTATAGTTCATTTCATTGTTAAGTAGTATTTCATTATATGGATACACCAAATTTGTTTTTCCATTTATATTTTCCATTCTGCTGATGAATATTTGTTTTGTTTCCAATGTTTGTCTATTGCAAATAAGTTGGTGTAAACATTCCTTATGCCTTCACTTGGACAAGTATTTCTTACTCTCTTAAATAAACACATATAAATGAAATGGCTGGATTATAGGATAGACATACATTTAACTTTTAAAAAACTGCCCAACTGTTTTATAAAATGGTTGTACCATTTTCATTCTTAACAGTAGTTTTTGTTTCTTGAAAGTATGTAGGTTAGATAAAACCATAAGTAATAATAAAAATACATAGTAATGATAAAAAGTAGATGAACCAGGTTTCTGCTTACTGATTATATGCTTGAAATCAACATTTCTCAAAGGACATTTTTGATTTCTCATTGTAAGTTAACTGCACAGTTTTCTAGCAGTAGTATAACAGCTTCAAGTAGTCAAATTAGCTTCTTAAAACTCTGTACTAAATTTATAGAAAATCTAGGCTATGGGTGGTTGGAGCTAATTGTATTATATTTTCAGCTATTTGTCAATTATGCTATGAGAAGGGCCAACTATCTTGATTTCTGTGATTTATAAAAGTACTTCTGGGCTTGAAGATCACTTTTATATCCGATACTTCTTGTATGACTGCATTACCACTCAATTTTCTGTTTCAGTCAAATTATCTGACATAGCAATTACTGGATATTATCTAATAAGGAAAAAGTCTATATACAGTTTTTTCTCTTTTTGTCAATTACCTTCAGGTAAGTATAAGAGATAAATAATATGTATGAACAGTTTCTAAGAAATTTGACCTAATTCCTTCATAAATGAGCTCACCAAATTAATAAAAACTTAGATTATCTATTTCATATAATGCCATATTTGATTGTGTGAATGTATTCATAGTGAGAGAAGCTCTGATTATCTTCCCAACATCTATATGTTATTATACATTTTATGGTTTAATCTGAACATTAAAAAATATATAAGCAGTGATTCAATTTTCAACAGGATTGTGAAACTGCACTTAGCATTGAGAAGGTTAAACTCCATTTTCACATAGCTATAATAGCACCTGGAATATTATTCTAATGATGAGTACAACACAGCTCATACTATTAATGGGATAAAACTTAAAAAGTCACACTAAAAATTTAGGTGTAAAACTCCTAGCATTTAAATTGAAATTCCATCTTTCCTACGTGTTGCATAAGTCCTTGCAACACACCATCTGATTTTGTGTTGTGTTTGTTTTTAGTCTTTTAATGAATAGTCAGTAACTTGACGAAATAAGGAGAGTGGTCTGATAAATTTTTTGTAATTTTCTTGAATCAAGGGTGTCTTATTTTGCTGTTGAGTAAATATTTTCCTAAGCAACTGTAATAAAAATCAAAACATAAATATAAGTGAAAAATCATAAAATTTAAAGGGAACTTCCAAAAGGTCATGAAAAAATGAACTTAAAATATAAAAATAAAGAGAAACTTTATTTCTCAACATAAGATCCATTAAGTTGAAGACGTTCTTGTAAGCAATGGTAACAGCAATTTAGTTCATCCTTAAAGAACAGAGGGTCCTGGAAATTTAACCTTGTCTATGCAGTCTTTTTTAGACTATTAATTGAGGAAAAATTGATGGCTTTCAAAGATCCGTTTCAGATTAGGAAACAAAATAGTAAAAAAAAAAAAAATCAAATCAGGACTTTAAAGTGAATACCTAAGACTTCTCATTGAAACTCTCATTAAATTGTCCTTGTTTGAAAAGAGGAATAAGCAGGAACATTGTCTTTGTGAAGAAGGATTCTCTGTTGAGGCTTTCCTGGGCATTTTTCTGCTCAAGTTTTGGCGAACTTTTTCAAAACACTGTCAACTTAAACAGATATTTTCATTCTTTGGTTCCCCAGAAACTCAATAAGAAAAATGCCTTGAGCATCACCAAAACCTCTTATAATGAACTCTGCTCTTGCCCGGTCTGTTTTTGCTTTGACTGAAGTTGTTTCACGTCTTGGTAGCCATTGCTTTGATTGGGCTTGTTCTTCAGGATTGTACTAGTAAAGCCACGTTTTATCTTCTGTTACAATTCTTTGAAGAAATGCTTTAGCATCTTGAACCTACTTGCCTAAAATTTCCATTGGAAGCTGTAGTCTTGTCTGCAGCTGATCTGGGTGCAATGGTTTTGGCATCCATCAAGTGAAAATTTTGCTCAAATTTAATGTTTCAGTCAGAATTGTGCAAGTTCAATCAGTTTAGATGTCTATGGTGTTGGTAATTGTTTCTACTGTTAGTCCTTACTATCTCAATTAGGGCACCAGCAGGATATATTTTTTTCTACATACATTCACGTGGATGATCTGCCACTGTTGGTCGCATCTTCAACATTATCTCATCCCTTCTTAAAATGAGTTAATCATTTGTAATCTGCTGATTTCTTTAAGGAATTGTCCTTATAAAATTTTAATAAAGCATCAATGATTTCATCATTGTTTCACTCAAGCTTCAGCATAAAACAGATGTTTATTCCTTCTTCAGTTTCAGCAGAATTCATGTTGATCTGATAGGAGCTCTTTTCAAGCTAATATCTTACCCTGCTTAGTGCCCCAAACTAGATCCATTTCAGACACAGTATAACAAATGAGTATGAATTTATTTTTATGCAAAACATTTGAATCCATGCATAGTTTTTTTCTTATAATATGCATTTTCTTTTTTAAATTTTATTTTATTATTATACTTTAAATTCTGCGGTATATATGCAGAATGTGCAGGCTTGTTACATAGATATACATGTGCCATGGTGGTTTGCTGCACCCATCAACCTGTCATCTACATCAGGTATTTCTCCTAATGCTATTCCTCCCCTAGCCCCCTACCCCGCAACAGGCCCCAGTGTGTGATATTCCCCTCCCTATGTCCATGTGTTCTCATTGTTCACCTCCCACTTATGAGTGAGAACATGCGGTGTTTGGTTTTGTGTTCTTGTGTTAGTTTGCTGAGAATAATGGTGGCCAGCTTCATCCTTGTCCCTGCAAAGGACATGAACTCATCCTTTTTTATGGCTGCATAGTATTCCATGGTGTATATATGCCACATTTTCTTTATCCAGTCTATCATTGATGGGCATTTGGGTTGGTTCCAAGTCTTTGCTCTTGTGAACAGTGCCTCAATAAACGTGTGTGCATGTGTCTTTATAGTATATTATGTATTTTCCATGAGCCTTTCGAAGGTCACGCCTACATGTTTCCAAGTTTTTTTAGGTCTAAATTATCCATTATTTCCTGTAGGGTTTGTGGCATAAAATTATATTGGCAAAAATGTCATGAGAGTAATAAATATGTTGACATATAAGGAAGGAAGTGCAGTTTATATTTGAACACACGAATCATCCAGACAGACACAAGAATTTCTTTTGAAGTTTAATGTGTTCAAAATTTACACTGTGTTTTTCAACAAGTATAAAAATGCTTAAGTTATTTTTGGTGGTAATTACACATTAGTGCCAACCAGGCTGTTTCCAATTTCCTGTTTATAAATTCTTAAATTTAAAGAGCTAGCTCAATACATCATGAAAATATTTCACTCTGACTACTCTCAACCTTGTTTAACATTATTTTTATGGGAAAATATCTTATTCTTCTTAAGAAAAAACATTCTGTCAGTTCCTGTCACATCTTTGTGGGCTCTCCAGTTTGATGAACTATAATCAAATAAAACACATATTATACTCTGGCCATTCCATTTTAATAATCCTCCCTTTAAACTTTTCCCTTTCTGGGGATCATAGCATTAGGTCTCCTGATTGATAAGTAAAATAAACATTTAAAGTATACCATCTTATAGAATGTTTTCTTTTCAAATAAGCTGTATTGTAGTATTGACCTATTCGTGTTAGTTTTTAGTCTCAATTATTTTATTAGGCATTATAGAGTTTCATCAATAAGAAATAACCATTACTATGTAATCAAAGACAATATGAAATGTGACCTCCAACCAACGCTTATTTCTGTTTGTCTGGGCCATTCACAATCCCTACACTCTCACCAATCTTCTAAGCAATATCATGTTTTATTCTCCTTGAATACCTTCATACCACTGCACTGTAGCACAGTAGTAATTACATTAAAGGTAAGATTATTGTCAGATTATGAAAATTTTGAAATATTGAGCTATTATTCATAAATTGTACCCCTCAAAAACCACTTTTTCTTTAAAGTTTATGCATTTTTACTAATAAAAATCCATCAATAAATAAATGCATCATTTAAAAATGCTCCTCAGAAAGGATACCACAAATGCCTACATGCATTGCAGTAATTTTTTATTTATTACAGTGATGAATAAGTTTTCCTAGTTTTCATTTCATTTCCTAAAAATGAAAACTACTATGAAGGTAACAGAAATTAAAAATATATATATATAAAATAAAGATTAAATATAATCAACCCCAAACCGTTCATTGATATAAAAGTGATAAAATCTTTAAGATGTAGTGTTTAATCATCCTTTGTTTATGAAAGGCAGGATGTAAAATATAAGCCATTTTCAGAAATGAATTATTCATGAAGATGATAAACTTCAAAAACT
This sequence comes from Pan troglodytes, assembly GCF_028858775.2. Taxonomy (NCBI): domain Eukaryota; kingdom Metazoa; phylum Chordata; class Mammalia; order Primates; family Hominidae; genus Pan; species Pan troglodytes. Next base: position 95,651,886 of record NC_072411.2, read on the forward strand.
AAATAGAAAAAAAAGTGGTAGTCTTCCATTGCCAAAGATGCTAAAGATGGAAAGAAATTTCAAAGGGTTAGGAAGCTCTTTAGAAACCTAACACTGACTAAGAAATTCCATGTAATATAAAATAAATGTAAAGGGCATTAAAGGAAGGACACAAACATTTTTTGAGCTTTTATTGTGTATAATGTTTATTATATATTAGTTAATCTACTGTTTTTGGCAAATATTCATATTAGCAATTATTATTTTCATGAGGAATCAAGCTTAAAAGGTTTAATTAATTGTCCTGAGCCACTCAGTAACTTTGATATAAATATCAAAGCCAGAATAAGAAGCCAAGTTGGTCTGATTTAAAAACTATACTTTTATATTTTCATTAAAACAATTTCTAAACACTGAAACCAATCAGTGTCTGCATAGTATCATGAATTTAGTGTATGGAAGTTAAAAATGAAGACAGAATTTTAGTTTCAGGTCATTAAAAACAATGATACTGGAGTTACCTCCTGGGGTGAATAAATAAACAACAGAACAAAATATTTGAAACTAATATTTTTAGGTACTGGGCAATAGATAGGTAAAGAATATAATATCAGAGAATGTAAGCAAATGATGTGAGCCTTATGATTACCATGGCGTATCTCTGGGAATCACTTTCTGGCCATAGTGTATTTTAAGTAAGAAACTGTCATGGGTCTGAGACTTTACCTTGCTTGGAAGCTAACAAGTTACTTTGCCCTGAAACACAAAAGCATACACCTCTGGATGAGCTAACAGACACTTTATTTACACGCAGGGCATTCCGTGTTAGCTCCCTATTCTTGAATTCCATGTGAGATAACACAATGATAGCTAGCTATCACCTCAGGAGTTTGCACTACAGGAGAGATATTCAGAAATTATTAATCATTGAGGTTATATAAGAGCAGTTCACACACCAGCCTATCCTCCCTTTCAGAGATAGCAAAAAAGACCTTGCTCTTAAATGTAAACAATTTATTCTGGAGAAGGAAGGGAAAGCTTTTAGCTTTTCTTCAACACCATGGAACATAAGAAAACATCACTGGGTTTTATTAGTCTATAAGAAATGATTTCAATGGAAAAAATAATGTATTTAAATCTGAAGGATAATAAATGATTTCTAACTTCCAAGACGTATGTATCTTTAAGTCATCATATAATTCAGGTGCTTCTTTTCTCAGAAAGCCCTGACTATGCAGAAACATGAAATATTTATTAAGTGTTATCTCCTACACTGTAGATAGGGGAAATTCAAAAAGAACATAACAGTCTCATCAAACAGAGGAGAAAAATAATTTGAATTCAGGGAATGTGAAGCACCTTGAATTTGCAGAGCAGATGTCCATCGAAGTGGGAGCTACATGAATAAAAAGCTTAAATAATCTTCATCTTGGTACTGATGAATACTAAGAAGTATGTGTATCAAGTAACACTCCATATAGTTGGGCAGGAATAATCAAGTTGTATGGGGAAGCTCATAAAGGGCTATGAGACATTTGATTTCTGACCTGCTAGAGTAAAGAGTCCTTAAAAATCTGAGGCATTCAGTAGAGGCTACAGAAGGGATAAACCATGTAGTAAGTCTAAAATAGCTAACTATAAAGATTGCTCCAAACCCCTATTCTAGGAAACTTAAACAGGCTTCAAGAGGTAATCAAGGAAGGTATTATAACTTCTGTCTAGAAGACGGAATAACATATTTTGAAAGATGATAACAAAAATAACCACAGAAGATAAAACTTGCAATGTCAAGCATCCAATCAAAATTACTACACATAAAAACAAGCAATAACGTAAGAATCATAACCAGGATAAATATAAGCAAGTAGCAGTAGACACAGAAATTATAAGCATGACTGAATTATTAAACAGGGTCTTTAAAATAGCAATTATAATTACATTCAGATATAAAGAAAAATATAGTAAACATAATAAGAGGAAAGGGAAACATAAAAAAGTAATACCATGTAACACCTAGCACTAAAAATGATAACCAGAAAATATGTTTATTGGATGCTACACAAGAGCAGAAGGAAAGGGCAATAAACTTAAAGACTGAATAAGATATAACATCAGAAGATCAGTATACTGAAAGAGCAATAGAAGCTATTCAAACTGAAAAATAAAAAATGCTAGAAAAAATAACATATCATCAGTTTATGTGAGATAATATCAGTACATATGGATTTGGAGTCTCAAAAAAGGGTGTGTGAAAAATAATATAAGGACCGGCAATTTTCCATGTTTAATGATAATTATAAACTCAGAGATCCCAAACTATCAATGTAAACAATTCATAATCAACATAAAGAAAAGCACAACATTGGATATTATAATGAAATTTCTGTAAACCATAGAAAACCAAAAAGCCTAAACTTAGCCGGAGGGTAAGATAATTATACTTTTAACAAAGTAAAGAAAAATTGCCTGATTCTTGTCTTGTCAAGTCAGAAGTCAATGAAGAAACATTTAAAAAATAATTTTAGAAACTTTCAACACACAATTCTATGCCAAGAGAAAATATCCTTTAAAATTGAAGGTGAAATGAACATACTTTCAGGTTAAAAATTATGTCACTAACAGGTCTAAACTATTTTAAAAGTTGAAGAATTTCTCTGGGCTGAAGGAAAATAAAAGATGCAATCTTGGATTAGCACAAAAAATGAAAAATGCTAGAAATGAATGTTAAAATATATTTTTCAATTGGCCCAGATGTTTATGTTGAAAGTTTCTTTAATTTAAAGATTTCTCTTTTTTGGCTTCTGGGTTGGCAAGGCCAGAAGCATGCTATAATCATCAAGAAGGTTTTATATCAGAAATGCAAAATTAGTTCAACATTAGAAAAGTAATAAATGTAATTAAATCTTTTAAGAGAAAATTGATGAAAAAATCACCTAACCATCTTTATAAAAGCAGAAAAATATCTGACCAAATGTGACAATTTAAGGTAAAGAATCTCAGCAAACTAGTAACAGAAGGCAACTTTCTCAATCGGATCAATAATATCTACAAACCAGTATAAATACTTTCACATGGTATAAATCATACTTAAGTGAGCAAGAGTGAAACCTACCATCATCCCAGAAAAAAATAACAGGAATAAACAAGAATGTCAACTCTCACTACTTGTATTTAATATTTTGTTAGAGGTACTAGTACTAGTTAGTATAATAAAGAAAAGAAAAATCATATATTTTGTAAAGGAAGAAATACAGTAACTTTATTTCTAGAGGATATGATTGAGTACTTAGAAAATCCAAGAAAATACACAAGAATGCTTCTAGAAATAATAAATGCATTTGTAAAAATTGAGGGTATGAGTTCAATACATTTAAGCCAATTATATCTCCATACACTTAAAACATTTATAAATTAAAAGAATAAGATCATTATCATACTTTCCAAAATTTCAAGTACATAGGAACAAATTTAAAAATGTGTACACAACTTGAAATCTTTTAGAATAGAAATATAGATCAATAGGAAATATTAGAGTCCAGAAATAGACCCATCTGTATATGGTTGACTGAATTTTTTAGTGAAGTACCAAGATAATTCAATGTAGAAAGCATAGAGTTTTCAAAAAATTGTGCTGAAAAAACTGGATATTCATATGGAAATATCAAACTAAACCATAGGCTTTGCTTTAGACACACCAAAAATATGAATAATAGACTTAAACATTAAAATTAATAATAGACTTAAACACTAAAATTCAATCTATAAAAAATAAAAGATGGGAGAAAATCTTCAGAGATAAAAATTTCTTAGGTAGAAAGTAGAAAGCGCTAAACATAAAGAAATAGTGACATTTTATATGGTTTTGACTTTATAAAGATACTTTAGAACAATGAGAAAGCAAGTCATAGGCTGAGATAATATATTTGTAAAGCATATAAAGAACTCCTGCAATGCAATAAAAGTGGGCAATATTAAACACATGCTCTTCTTGTTTGCTTCACTTGAGGACCAAGCAACTGAAAAGTTACTCTTGGGAACATTGCAGGTTACCATTAGTAGGCTGGCGATGGCATGTTGAGGGAGCAACATGGACAATTTAACACAAGCATCCAAATGCTCACTTGTATGTAAAATTTACATACATCACTTTTGCTCACAACTCATAAGCCAGAATTAGCAATGTAGCCACACCAAACCACCAATGAAGTAGAAAAAAATAAAATCTTCTTATAGTTGGAAGGGGAAAAACGTTGGTAAACAGTAACCACATTAATGAAGGAATCAAGCTGTTTTTTGTTGTTGTTGTTGTTTGTTTGTTGTTTGTTTTTTTTTTTGAGACGGAGTCTCGCTCTGTCGCCCAGGCTGGAGTGCAGTGGCACGATCTCGGCTCACTGCAAGCTCCGCCTCCCGGGTTCATGCCATTCTCCTGCCTCAGCCTCCGTAGTAGCTGGGACTACAGGTGCCCGCCACCACGCCCGGCTAATTTTTTTAAAATTTTTGTATTTTTAGTAGAGACGGCATTTCACCGTGTTAGCCAGGATGGTCTCGATCTCCTGACCTTGTGACCTGCCCGCCTCGGCCTCCCGAAGTGCTGGGATTACAGGCGTGAGCCACCGTGCCTGGCCAAGCTGTTTCTTAATAAATTATTCTATTAAGTTACATAGCTCAATGAATTTTTAAGAATCCACTTTAGGATTAGCACTCATAATATGCTGTGACTTGGAAGATTTTGGAAGATGCCTTGAGTTACAGATATTGACCAGGTTCTAACTTGAACTGAGATTTATGGATGTGATCAATGTAGTTGGATTTATTGTATAAACAGTTACACTCTTCTGAAGTTCAGGATAAAACTCTCACTGGCTCAACTCAAGAAGTCATTTTTAAAGGCGTTATTAGAAGTTAGTTCCACACACATTTACATATCTGAACAGAAGTGGTAAATTCTCATTATCTGTCTTAAACCCCACCAAGTCTTTGCACTTGCTAATTTCTTATTTGGGGACATTTTTATCCACTCCTGCTGCCTGAGAATCTTATCCTCCCAGGTTTCATTTTAACATCGTTTCTCATATACTGTTTTCCTCTGCCTCAGGTAACTCTATTTACTCCTTTCTCTGTGTTGTCAGAGCCTTTGTATATAACTGGGGCATAGCACATCTGTCATTAAATTAAAACTGTATCCATGCTGATATTCTTTGTCGATATTATAACAATTGCCCTAAACTCTTCACAGTTGTACAAGATTCATGTGCATTTTATCTGTAGTTGTCCTACAACATCAAGCATGCTATTTGTTAAATAAATATTTGTTCTATAAATTAATTAGAAATGACTGCAAAACAGAATGAAGACATACATCAGTTGAAAAATATTTTTCATTTTAGAAAAGTCACATGGCAAACAATCCCAATACTAATTCAAAGACACATCTCAATCATTTTTATAATATATTTAGCAGTTTGACTTTAAACAAAGCCAAACTTATTCTTACATGAAAGACATAAAATAACATTTAGAAACTCTATAGATTAACCATAATAAACATTTCCCTATTTCAGTGGAGGAAGCACAAATTAAAAAATTGAGAAAATGGAGACTGATCATTAAGAGGAAACAAAAAGTAAGGTTATTCTGCCAAAAATGCAGAATGATTCTGTTATCTACAAATCCCTGTAGGTGAGAGTGAACAGCAACTCTGCTATGCTAAATGTTTAGGTCAACTCAGCTTTTCCTGGAGAGTTTTGGAACTCTGGACTGAATATGAGAGGTGTATAATGAGTGATAGAAGACTGAGGGAAAGTGTTTCATGCTGTAGGCATATATAGCTCCCAAAGCCCCACAGAGATTTTTAAAGCATTCACAAATGGTACAAATAGTAATCAGGAAGTCCTGCCAAATACATGGTTAATAATAAATACAAATTTCTTTGGGCCAAACAAGGATATCCTATGTCAAGACCAAGTTCTTCCAAGTTACTTGTGAAGGCAAATTTTTTTTATTTTACTTTAATTTCTAGGGTACATGTGCACAAAGTGCAGGTTTGTTACATATGTATGTATGTGACATGTTGGTGTGCTGCACCCATTAACTCGTCATTTACATTAGGTATATCTCCTAATGCTTTCTATCCCCCCTACCCCCACCCCACAACAGGCCCCATTGTGTGATGTTCCCCTTCCTGTGTCCAGGTGTTCTCATTGTTCACTTCCCACCTATGAGTGAGAACATGCGGTGTTTGCTTTTTTGTCCTTGCGATAGTTTGCTGAGAATGATGGTTTCCAACTTCATCCATGTCCCTACAAAGGACATGAACTCATCTTTTTTATGGCTGCATAGTATTCCATGGTGTATATGTGCCACATTTTCTTAATCCAGTCTATCATTGATGGACATTTGAGTTGGTTCCAAGTCTTTGCTATTGTGAATAGTGCCACAATAAACATACGTGTACATGTGTCTTTATAGCAGCATGATTTATAATTCTTTGGGTATATACCCAGTAATGGGATGTCTGGGTCAAATGGTATTTCTATTTCTAGATCCTTGAGGAATCGCCACACTGTCTTCCACAATGGTTGAACTAGTTTACAGTCCCACCAACAGTGTGAAAGTGTTCCTATTTCTCCACATCCTCTGCAGCACCTGTTGTTTCCTGACTTTTTAATGATTGCCATTCTAACTGGTGTGAGATGGTATCTCATTGTGCTTTTGATTTGCATTTCTCTGATGGCCAATGATGATGAGCATTTTTTCATGTGTCTGTTGGCTGCATAAATGTCTTCTTTTGAGAAGTGTCTGTTCATGTCCTTTGCCCACTTTTTGATGGGGTTGTTTGTTTTTTTCTTGTAAATTTGTTTGAGTTCATTGTAGATTCTGGATATTAGCCCTTTGTCAGATGAGTAGATTGCAAAAATTTTCTCCCATTCTGTAGGTTGCCTGTTCACTCTGATGGTAGTTTCTTTTGCTGTGCAGAAGCTCTTTAGTTTAATTAGATCCCATTTGTCAATTTTGGCTTTTGTTGCCATTGCCTTTGGTGTTCTGGACATGAAGTGCTTGCCCATGCCTGTGTCCTGAATGGTATTGCCTAGGTTTTCTTCTAGGGTTTTTATGGTTTTAGGTCTAACATTTAAGTCTTTAATCCATCTTGAATTAATTTTTGTATAAGGTGTAAGGAAGGGATCCAGTTTCAGCTTTCTACATATGGCTAGCCAGTTTTCCCAGTACCATTTATTAAATAGGGAATCCTTTCCCCATTGCTTGCTTTTGTCAGGTTTGTCAAAGATCAGATGGTTGTAGATGTGTGGTATTATTTTTGAGGGCTCTGTTCTGTTCCATTGGTCTAAATCTCTGTTTTGGTACCAGTACCATGCTATTTTGGTTACTGTAGCCTTGTAGTATAGGTTGAAGTCAGGTGGCATGATGCCCCCAGCTTTGTTCTTTTGGCTTAGGATTGTCTTGGCTATATGGGCTCTTTTTTGGTTCCATATGAAATTTAAAGTAGTTTTTTTCCAATTCTGTGAGGAAAGTCATTGGTAGCTTGATGGGGATGTCATTGAAGCTATAAATTACCTTGGGCAGTATGACCATTTTCACGATATTGATTCTTCCTATCCATGAGCATAGAAAGTTCTTCCATTTGTTTGTTTCCTCTTTTTGAAATGCCTCAAAGAGCAACCTTTTAAAAGTTATTTGCAGACAGAAAATGCAATATTTACCATAAATTATTCCTTTCTAGATGGTTACCTATCTTGCCAACAAAGTCTCATTCTTGTAACACTTAATTTTCTATGAAGTGAAAGAGATAATAAAGTACAATTTATATTTAATATGTCACCTTTCTTGCAGTTATTATATATTTTCATAGACGTAGTTGGCAACATAATTAAGGATTTAAAATTTAAAATTTCCTCCTAATGAAAAGTGCAGCAAAGATTAATTTTCCGCCTAAATGCTAAAATGTAGAAATATGTTTCTCTTTTGGGGAAAAGAGGAACATGAAAACTAGCACTTAATCTTTCTGCTGTATTTCATATTTAAGATATATTTTTCACCTGTATTATACCTTAGGAAATAGCTAAAAAATCCTTTAAAGTATCTACTCTTGAAATTTATTAATACCATATGATTTTTCTTTACCTCTCTACTCATCTGTCAGAGGAAAAAAATTCTCTTTGTAAGCTAATGACTAATCTTGCCCAGGTGTTGGAAATTACCTAAATGCTTCTGTCTTTAATATTCTATGTTTAAATAATGGTTTAGATCCCATTGTGCTCATCAGACAATTCTATGTCCCCAAATTAATAAAATAATTAATAATAGCATCTCTAACTATTATTTTACTATTGTAAGTGATGTGATAATTTTGTTCAATGAAAGTTCAAGTTATTTTTAAAAAGAACTAAATAGGCTAGGCGCAGTGGCTCACTCCTGTAATCCCAGCCCTTTGGGAGGCCGAGGCGGGTGGATCACAAGGTCAGGAGATCGAGACCACGGTGAAACCCCATCTCTACTAAAAATACAAAAAAAAAAAAAAAAAATTAGTTGGGCACAGTGGCGGGCACTGTAGTCCCAGCTACTGTGGAGGCTGAGGCCAGAGAATGGCGTGAACGTGGGAGGCAGAGCTTGCAGTGAGCCGAGATCGTGCCACTGTACTCCAGTCTGGGTGACAGAGCGAGACTCTGTCTCCAAAAAAAATAAAAATAAAAATAAAAAAGAACTAAATAAAACAGAAAATAATTCTTCTGAACTTAGTTTACCAAATAGGTTGGACAGAATTCTTAATTCACCAGTGCATCATTAACCTAGCTAACTAACCTTTGGAGATCTGGCCTCTGCCCAACAATGTATAGTGCCTTTAGCATTTTCATTGCACTGTGATATGCATCTTTGGAAATGCTCTTTCTTTTTAACATTAGGAGAAAAGAAAAAAGTTTGACACACCAAGTCCAGCAGCTGACCTCAATGTCTTGAAGCATGTGTCCCTCTCACCCTTAAGTTGTATCTTTGACTCTCATACCTACTCTTTGTTTTGCCATAAATTAGGCACATATGCTTGAATGACTAAATTAAGTGTAATGGGCTTGTAATTTTTGCTTTCAGTCTGAAATAAAAATCTGAGGAAAATACTGAGAGAAATGAGCATGGATACTCATGAATTTCATTATTAATGAAGAACTGGAGCTGTATGTATACCTCTAGGTTAGTAGATATAACTTTAAAAATAAAAGTTTATACTCAGAGAAAAAAATATCATGTTTTCAAGTCTCTCTTTACATCCTCCCAAGAATGGTGTGCAGTTGGGATGATGCAGTAGGCATTCCTCGTTACTTCCTAGTCCCCAAAGATAAGAGGGGAGTAAACTTGCATGAGGTGTCCATTAAATTTTCTATTGTCCCCAAAGTGTTTGACATATTTCATGCCACTAACTAAACACTCAAAAACCTATTAGGCATTAGAATTATTTTGAGCTTTCTATAAAAGGTAAAAACCATGCTCTCTCTTCATTATGTGTTTAATAAAAATTGCTAAATTTCTCTACTTGTTTTTAGGCCACTGAGAAATTGAGCTATAGCAGGCAGCTTTATGTAAAATTGGAAGGTGTTAGGTAGTTACAGTACATTCAGTCAAAGAATCAATCTAAAGCTTGCTTTCTTTCTACTTGTTTTATTTAAGGTAAAAGTAGTATCAAGGAAACCAGCATTCCTATCCTGCTTCTTCAGTTGTAGTTTAAAACATTACTGAAAGCTCTGATCAGGGGCACACGATCAGGCATTTGACAGATGCTTGCCTTTTCTAAGGTGAATAGCTTTTATTAAAACATATTGTGAATGGCATTTTACCCTTAAAGCATGACATTTTGGAGGTCAAAGTAGTACTTCTTCTGCTAAAAATAATATTAGAAAGTGACTCTTACCAAATAATAAACACCTGCCATTGTACATATAGGAAAAGGAGGTGAAATACTTTTCATGTCAAAGATTCAATTCTCTATTTTCTGTTTTATGATCAAAACCGCTAAGCACCTTACATGTCCAATAAATGGAATAATACTTCATGGTCACGCTTCAGATTGCAAACCTTGTATCATCCTACTGCATATCATCCCAAGCAGTAGCTGTACACATCTTTAGTTTCCTTTCCCTAAAGGGACATTAGAAGATTTTTCATAATGAATTGCAGGCATATTTTGGAAGTATATTATCACTTAATAAAGATTTTAAAAATCACAAGCTTAGGCTAAGCAAAAGAAATACAAACACAATGCAAGAAATAATTATAAAAGAAAAATAAAAGAGTTCATATCAGTGATTGAGCCTGAAAATATTATTCTTTTATAGTAAATTATTTGGTATCATATAAGTAATAATAATTCACTTTAGGAATATCTTTCCATATAAAGGAAATATATCTCTACATATAAAAAGTAAGAATAATCATTCTAAAAAATCATTGTGTTTCCCACATGGAGGTACACAAAAACCTTTATTTTCACATATATATATATATACACATACACACACATACACATATAAACTTGCTTTGGTGACTTGTAGAGAGGGGGAAGGGGAGAAGAAAATATATGTGAAACAAGCATAAATATAGATTCTTTTACTTAGTAACAATTCACCCACTAATAAGATAAAAGTCAGTATCAGTATCAACACATGCTACTCAGCAAATCTGCAAGTAGTCACATACATTTTAGTGGTCACATTCATTAATTAATTCCAGAAACATTTAACGAGCATTCGCTACATGTAGGTTACTCCCCTTGATGCTGCCAACATAAGTAAATATTCATTCTTGACATCAAATGTTTATGTTCAAAATAGGAAAAACAGAGCATCAATCACTTATATAAAATATGTTAGAGTCAGAACATAAAAGTGCACATGGATGACAAACGGAAAATGGAAAGAGATTCACTATCCCTTCACTACATAGAAGAAGAGAGGAGAATCTCATTAAGTACTAGTCCAGTGTGGAGGCAATGAAGTTGAGATTTTAGAGACTACATTTGCTAGACAAAGAATCAGATAATGTCCACCTAGGTGGAGATAAATATTATCCAGAGATAGAGAGGTACAACTTATTACTCTATTGCTGGTATATAGAGTGCAAAGCAATAAGTGGTAAATGATTAATCTCACGTGAGCCAGAGAGAGGTCAGAACAAGGCAGAATAGAAAGCTCCACCAGTGGTTCCCAATCCCTGCAAGGACACCAAACTAGCAACTATCTACACATACACATAAAAAAATTTCATAAGACCTAAAAAGCAGGTGAGCACTCATAATACCTGGTTTTAACTTCACAGCACTGCAAGAGGAAATTAAGATTGAAAAAAACAGTCTTGAATCATCAATGCCACACCCTTCCCCACCCCACAGCAGAGGCATGGTACAGGGAGCATCTTCGGGTACTGGGTGAGAGAGAACACAGCAATTGTGAGGCAACCAACACAGTGCTTTCCTGTTAGAAAGAAAGGAAGATCAGACCAAACTCAGCTAAGTGCCTGCACATGGAGGGAGCATTTAAACAAGCCCTAGCCAGGAATCGCTGACCTCAGCAGTCAGAACCTGAGTGTCTGCAAACCTCACCACAGAGGGCTACAGCACTGTGTGTCTCCAAGTAAACTTGAAAGGCAGTTTAGACAATAAGGACTGCAACTCTTAGGAGAGTCCTAGGGCTGAATTAGGCCTAGAGACAGTAGAGTATGAGTAGGGCACACAACTTACTGAGATACCAGCTCAGGCAGCCAAGGGAGTGTGGCATCACCCTTTTCCTAACCCCAGGATGCATAACTCAGGGCTTCAAAAGAGATTGTTCCTTCCCCTTAAGGGGAGGAGAAGGAAGAGTGAAGAGGACTTTGCCTTGCATCTAGGATACCAGCTCAGCCATAGCAGATTAGGGCAGTAGTCAGAGTCATGAGGTCCTGACTCCCACACAACATTTCTAGGCACACCTTGGACCAGAAGGGAACCTGATGCCTTGAAGGAAAGGACCCAGTCCTAGCAGCATTCATCACCTGCTAACTGAAAAGCCCCTGTGCCCCGAATAACCAGCAGTGATATCCAGGTACTACACTGAGAACCTTGGGTGAGCCTTTGAGATTTATTGGTTGTAGATGAGATTCAGGACATAACCAGCTGTGGAGGCTATGGGGCAAAAGTCCTCTGCTTGAGAAAAGCATCGGGAAAAGAAAAGAGGACTTTGTCTTGCACCTCAGGTACCAACATGGACATGAGGGGTAGAGCACCAATTGGGATCATGGGATCCCCAATTCCAGGGCTTGACTCTAGGATGGTATTTCTAGACCTGTCCTGGGCCAGAGAAAAGCCCATGCCCTGAAGGCTGAGTCCTAGGCCAGGCAGCATTCACAGCAAGCTGACTTAAGAGATGCTGGGACTTAAGGGAACATTGGCAGTAGTGTAGCAGTACTCCTTGTGGCTTGAGGTGGCAGTGGCTACAGGGGGAGGCTTCTCTGCCTTTGGATAAGAAAGGGTAGAGTGTGAAGGATTGCATCTTGTGATTTGAGTGCCAGCTCAGCTACAATATGAGAGAAACCAGGTAAACTTACAAGGTTTTTGACTTGAATCCCTGACTTCCTGACAGCAGTTTTGGGCCCATCTGGGGATAAGAAAACATTGGCAGTAACCAGGGAGTGGTTACAGCAGGCCTTAGGTGAGACCAAGCACTGTACTGGCTTCAAGTCTGACCCAGTGCAGTCATAGTGGTGGTAGCCAACAGAGGTACTCGTGTCACTCCACTCCCAGATTTAGATGGCTTAGAATATATAGAGAGACTCTATTTTGGGAGAAAATAAGGTAACAGAACAAAAGTTTCTGCCTGGTAATCCAGAGAATTCTCCATGACCTTTTCCAAGACCATCAAGGCATATCTCTACAAGTCTGCAAAAACCACAGTGTTACTGGGCTTGGGGTGCTTCCTAAAGTAGAAAGAGCTTAAATCACAACACTCAAGTCCTTTTAAGTATCTAGAAAGCTTTCTCAAGAAAGACAGCTATGAATATGCCTAGGCAGTGAAGACTACAATAAATATCTAACCTTTCAATGCCCACACGCTGAGGAACATCTACTAGCATCAACACCATCCAAAAAAATGTTCTTACCAAATGAACTAAATAAAGCACCAGGGACCAATCCAGGAGAAAAAGAAATATGTCCTCTTTCAGAGAATTCAAAATAGCTGCGTTGAGAAAACTCAAAGAAATTCAAGATAACACAGGAAAGAAATTTAGAATTCTATCAGATAAATTTAATAAAGAGACTGAAATAATGAAAAAGAATTGGGCAGGCACAGTGGCTCATGCTTTTGTAATCCCAGCACTTTGGGAGATTGAGGCGGGTGGACTACTGTGCCCAGGGATTTGAGACCAGCCAGGACAACATGGCAAAACCCTGTCTCTACAAAAATACACACACACAAAAAATTAGCTGAGTGCGGTTATGTGCACTTGTAGTCCCAGCTACTGGGAAGCTGAGGCAGGAGGATTGCTTGAACTGGAGAGTTAGAGGTTGCAGTGAGTTGAGATCACACCACTGCACTCCAGTTCAGGTGACAGAGTGAAACTGTCTAAAAAAAAAAAGAAAAAAGTAAAACAAGCGAAATTCTGGAGCTGAAAAATGCAACTGGCATACTGAAATATGCATCAGAGTTGTTTAACAGCAGAATTGACAAGCAGAAGAAATAGTGAGTTTGAAGACAGGTTATTTGAAAATACACAGTCAGAAAAGAAAAGAAAAATAATAATAATTAAAAAATGAAGCATGCCTACAGGATCTAGAAAATAGCCTCAGAAGGGCAAATCTAAGGTTTACTGGGCAGGGTGCGATGGCTCACACTTGTAATCCCAACACTTTGGGAGGCTGAGACAAGCAGATCACTTGAGATCAGGAGTTCGAGACCAGTCTGGCCAAGAGGGTGAAACCCCATCTCTACTAAAAATACAAAAATTAGCCAAGTGTGGTGCGGGCGCCTGTAATCCCAGATTCTCAGGAGCCTGAGGCAGGAGAATCACTTGAATCCAGGAGGCAGAAGTTGCATTGAGTCGAGATCACACCACTGCACTCTAGTCTGGGTAACAGAGCGAGACTCTAAAGAAACCCCCAAAAAATGAAAAGTGTTATTGGTCTTCGAGATGAGGTAGAGACGGATATGAGTAGAAAGTGTATTCAAAGAGATAATAACATGAACATCCCAAATCCAGAGAGAGAGATCAGTGTCCAAGGAAAAGAAGGTTATAGGATACCAAGCAGATTTAACCATAAGAAGACTAACTCAAGGAATTAAATAATCAAACTTTCGAAGTTCAAGGATAAAGAAAGGATCCTAAAGGCAGCAAGATAAATGAAACAAATAACATGTAGTGGAGCTTCAATATGTCTGGGAGCAGACTTTTTATTGGAAACTTTATAGGACGGGAGAGAGTGTAATGACATATATAAAGAGCTGGAGGGTGAAAAAAAACTTTTACTATTGACTAGTATATACAGTGAAAATATTCTTCAAACATGAAGAAGAAATAATGACATTCTGAGACAAACAAAAGCTGAGAAATTTCATTAATACCAAGACCTTTCTACAAGACATGCTAAAAGGAGAACTTGAATTAGAAAGAAAATTGTATTATTAATCAACAAATCATTACCTGAGGGTACAAAACTCACTAGTAATAGTAAGCACACAGAAAAACACAGAATATTATAACACTGTACTGTATTGTGTAAACTACTCTTATCCTAAGTAAAAAGACTAAATGATGAAAAAATTTAAAAAAATACAACTTTTCAAATCATAGTCAACACAGTAAGATATAAATAGAAACAATAAAAGTTAAAAAGCAGGGGAACAAAGTTAAGGCATAGATTTTTTTAGTAGTTTTCTTTTTGCTTGTTTATATATTTGTTAATGCAAATAATGTTGTTATTTGTTTAAAATATCAGTTATAAGATAGTATTTGCAAACTTTATGGTAACCTCAAATCAAAAATCCATACAATAAATACACAAAAAAAATGGAAAACAAGAAACTAAATTATATCAACAGAGAAAAATTACCTTCACTAGAGGAAAGCAGAAAGGAAAGAAATAAAGAAAAGAAGACCACAAAACAACCAGAAAACAAGTGACAAAATGGCAGGAATAAGTCCTTAGATATCAATAATAACATTAAAGGTAAATGAACCAAACTCTGCAATCAAAAGATATAGGCTGGTTGTATGGGTAAAAAAACAAGATCTGTTCATCTGTTGCTTACAAGAAATGCATTTCACCTATAAAGGCACACATAGACTAAAAATAAAGGGACGGAAAAATATGCCATGCCAATGGAAACCAACAAAGAGCAAGAGTAGCTATACTTATATCAGACAAAATAGATTATAAGACAAAAACTATAAAAAGAGACAAAGAAGGTCATTATATATTGATAAAGGGGTAAATTAAGCAAGAGGACATAACAATTTTAAATATATATGCAACCAACACCGTAGCACCCGGATATATAAAGCAAATATTATTAGTGCTAAAGAGAGATAGACCCCAATACAATAATAGCTGTAGACTTCAAAAGCCCACTTTCAGTATTGGACAGATTTACAGACAGAAAACCAATAAAGAAACACTGGACTCAATCTATATTATAAATCAAATGGATCTATTATAATAGATATTTATGGAACATTTCATCCAACAGTTGCAGAATAGAATACACATTCTGTTTCTCAGAACATGAATCATTCTCAAGGACAGACCATATGTTAGGTCACAAAACAATTCCTAAAACATTCAAAAAATTAAAATAATATCAAGAATCTTATCTGGTAACAATGAAATAAAACTAGAAAATAAGAAATTAATGAAATAAAACTAGAAATTAATAACAAGAAATTAATAAAAACAAATTAATAAATCTTGGAAGCTATACATGTATATAGAAATTTAAAAATATGCTCCTAAATCATCGGTGGTTCATTGAAGAAATTAAGAAGGCAATTGATACATTTTTTGAAACAAATGGTAGTAGCAAAGCAACATACCAAAACCTATGGGATGCAGAAAAAGCAGTACTCAGACGCAAGTTTATAGCCATAAGTGCTACATTAAAAAAGGGAACAGGCTTCAAATAAACAATCTAACATTGTATATTAAAGAACTAGAATAGCAAGAGCAAACCAAACTCAAAACTAGTAGAAGAAAATAAATAATAAGGATCTGAAAAGAAATTAATGAAATTGAAATGAAAGGAAAAATACAAAAATAGATATAACAAAAAGTTGTTTTTTAAAAAAGATAAAAAAAATTGACATAGCTTTAGCCATACTAAGAGAAAAAGAGAGAAGTTCTCAGTAAATAAAATCAGAAATTAAAAAGGAAACCCTGTGATGCAAGGCTGGTTCAACATACACAAATCAATAAATGTAATCCAGCATATAAACAAAACCAAAGACAAAAACCACATGATTATCTCAATAGATGCACAAAAGGCCTTTGACAAAATTCAACAGCACTTCATGCTAAAAACTCTCAATAAATTCGGTATTGATGGGACGTATCTCAAAATAATAAGAGCTATTTATGACAAACCCACAACCAATATCATACTGAATGGGCAAAAACTGGAAGCATTCCCTTTGAAAACTGGCACAAGGCAGGGATGCCCACTCTCACCACTCCTATTCAACATAGTGTTGGAAGTTCTGGCCAGGGAAATCAGGCAGGAGAAGGAAATGAAGGGTATTCAATTAGGAAAAGAGGAAGTCAAATTGTCACTGTTTGCAGATGACATGATTGTATATTTAGAAAACCCCATTGTCTCAGCCCAAAATCTCTTTAAGCTGATAAGCAACTTCAGCAAAGTCTCAGGATACAAAATCAATGTGCAAAAATCACAAGCATTCTTATACACAAAGACAAACAGAGAGCCAAATCATGAGTGAACTGCCATTCACAATTGATTCAAAGAGAATAAAATACCTAGGAATCCAACTTACAAGGGATGTGAAGGACCTCTTCAAGGCGAACTGCAAACCACTGCTCAAGGAAATAAAAGAGGACACAAACAAATGGAAGAACATTCCATGCTCATGGATAGGAAGAATCAATATCGTGAAAATGGCCATACTGCTCAAGGCAATTTATAGATTCAATGCCATCCCCATCAAGCTACCAATGACTTTCTTCACAGAATTGGAAAAAAACTACTTTAAAGTTCATATGGAACCAAAAAAGAGCCCGCATTGCCAAGACAATCCTAAGCCAAAAGAACAAAGCTGGAGGCATCACGCTACCTGACTTCAAACTATACTACAAGGCTACAGTAACCAAAATAGCATGGTACTGGTACCAAAACAGAGATATAGACCAATGGAACAGAACAGAGCCCTCAGAAATAATACCACACATCTACAACCATCTGATCTTTAACAAACTTGACAAAAACAAGCAATTGGGAAAGGATTCTCTATTTAATAAATGGTGCTGGGAGAACTGGCTAGCTATATGTAGAAAGCTGAAACTGGATCCCTTCCTTACACCTTATACAAAAATTAATTCAAGATGGATTAAAGACTTAAATGTTAGACCTAAAACCATAAAAACCCCAGAAGAAAACCTAGGCATTACCATTCAGGACATAGGCATGGGCAAGGACTTCATGTCTAAAACACCAAAAGCAATGGCAACAAAAGCCAAAATTGACAAATGGGATCTAATTGAACTAAAGAGCTTCTGCACAGCAAAAGAAACTACCATCAGAGTGAACAGGCAACCTACAGAATGGGAGAAAATTTTTGCAATCTACTCATCTGACAAAGGGCTAATATCCAGAATCTACAAAGAGCTCTAACAAATTTACAAGAAAAAAACAAACAACCCCATCAAAAAGTGGGCAAAGGATATGAACAGACACTTCTCAAAAGAAGACATTTACGCAGCCAACAGACACGTGGAAAAATGCTCATCATCACTGGCCATCAGAGAAATGCAAATCAAAACCACAATGAGATACCATCTCACACCAGTTAGAATGGTGATCATTAAAAAGTCAGGAAACAACAGGTGCTGGAGAATATGTGGAGAAATAGGAACACTTTTACACTGCTGGTGGGACTGTAAAGTAGTTCAACCATTGTGGAAGACAGTGTGGTGATTCCTCAAGGATCTACAACTAGAAATACCATTTGACCCAGACATCCCACTACTGGGTATATACCCAAAGAATTATAAATCATGCTGCTATAAAGACACATGTACACGTATGTTTATTGTGGCACTATTCACAATAGCAAAGACTTGGAACCACCCCAATGTCCATCAGTGATAGACTGGATTAAGAAAATGTGGCACATATACACCATGGAATACTATGAAGCCATAAAAAATGATGCATTCATGTCCTTTGTAGGGACATGGATGAAGCTGGAAACCATCATTCTCAGCAAACTATCGCAAGGACAAAAAAGCAAACACCGCATGTTCTCACTCATAGGTGGGAAGTGAACAATGAGAACACTTGGACACAGGAAGGGGAACATCACACACCGGGGCATGTCATGGGGACTGGGGAGGCAGGAGGGATAGCATTAGGAGATATACCTAATGTAAATGACGAGTTAATGGGTGCAGCACACCAACATGGCACATGTATACATATGTAACAAACCTGCACTTTGTGCACATGTACCCTAGAACTTAAAGTATAATAAAAAAAAAGAAATTAAAAAGGGAAAATTACAACTGGTATTGCAAATATTCAAGGGATCATTAGTGGCTACTATGAGCAATTATATGCCAATAAATTGGAAAATCTAGAAAAACTTGAAAAACTTGTAGGTTCTATACAACCTATCAAGATTGAACTTAATTGAACAGACCAATAACATACAAGCCTGAAACTGTAATAAAAAGTCTGGCAGTGAAGAAAACCCCAGGACTTAATGGCTTCACACCTGATTTCTATCAAATATTTAAAGAATAAATAATACCATACCAGTTGTACTCAAACTATTTCCAAAACTAGAGGAGAAAATGTTTCTAAACTCGTTCTATGAGGCCAGTATTACCCTGATACCAAACCTAACAAAGACCCATCAATAAAATAATGCTACAGGCCAATATCTCTGATGAATATTAATGCAAACATTTTCAATAAAGTACTAGCAAACTGAATTCACCAATAGATGAGAAAGATCATTTATTATGACCAAATGCAGTTTATCCCTGGGATGCAAGAATGATTCAACATACACAAATCAATCAACATGATACATCATGTCAATGGAATGAAGGATAAAAACCATACAATCATTTTAATTGATGCTGAAAAGGCATTTCATAAAATTCAACATCTCTTAATGATAAAAATCATCAAAAAAAAAAAGAACTAGAAATAGAGAGAACATAGCTCAACATAATAAAAGCCATATATGACAGGCCCACAGGTAGTATCATACTGAATGGGGAGAAACTAAAAGCCTTTCCTCTAAGATCTGGAACATGACAAATATGGCCACTGTCACCACTTTTATTCAACATAGTACTGGAATTCCTAGCTAGAGCAATTACACAAGAGAAGATATAAAGGGCATCCAAATTGGAAAATAAGAAGTTAAAATATCCTTGTTGGCTGATGATATGATCCTACATTTGGAAAAACCTAAGGACTCCACAGGAAAATTATTTAGAACTGATTGACAAATTTAGCAAAGTTGTAGGATATAAAATCAACATACAAAAATCAATAACATTTCTATATGCCAACAGAGAACAAAGTGAAAAAGAAATAAAAAGATAATCCTCTATAGAATAGCCGCAAATAAAATTAAACATGAAGGAATTAACCTAACCAAGGCATTGTACACAAAGCCTATAGTTCAATGAGAAAACAGTTTGGTAGATAAAGCAGCTCTACGAGGAAAAGAGCTTGTAGGGATATATTGATAAGTATAGGACTCGGTAAATGTTATTTACTGAATGTTGTTCTTGTATTTGATAAACCTCCAATTCTGATTCTAAAAATTATATTTCCATTTAGAATTTTCATAACAATAGTGAATTGCAACTCTTTCAGTCTTCCAAACAAATCCTTTTTATTATCTTTATTATTCAATGAGAAGCAAAATTCAAGTTTATCATGCCAACTAACCTTTCTCAAGAGAAAGGTATGGCTGTTAATACACAAAGAGTTTTATTTTCTAATGAGAGTTTATCTGTACTCAAAAAAATAGTTTGTTTTGTTGTTGTCGATTTAAATGTTATATAACTGGTTAACATAAACTTTTTTTTAATGTTTCTGTAGCTTTAGGACAATGACTTTAGACGATTTCTTTTCCTGCATTTTAAAGATTCATGTCATATGTTTTAATTTAATACAACTTATACTTTTTTCCTCTATGTGTGCTTTTCTTTAAAAAGCATAAATGGTGTATATAATATTTATATACATCAAATAGTTAATCAAAATAGTAGTCAAAAGATAACTATTATCTTATTTATCTGTCACAACACTGTGCTAGGCATGGGGTAGCCAAGAGGCAAATTGTATAATATGCTGAAAGGAAACATATTATTTGTTTTATATAAAACATACTGGAAAATAATTATGTGTTACAGTACATAACTCTGTTAGAGCAACAATAATAGAGAAAAAAACATAGAATGGATATCAACTGGAATCATTCAGCTTGAAAGGGGACTCCAAGCAGAGGTACTACTTACATAACAGAAAGATGGAGAGCAGGATGTTTTCGATTTCATTCTAAAAATGATAAGTTAACAGCCTTCTAAAAAGTTAACAATTAGACTTTATCTCTCATACCAATTGTAATCATTACTAGAGACTGCCAAATATGTGGAGTAGGATTCCACGGTCACATACATTTTTGGAAAGAAATCGTTCCAGGTTGTGATAGAAAAGTATTCTAGGATATGGGAGAAAGGGATGAAAGCACATGTGGCATATATTTACTATCCCTGGAGAATATATGTAAGCAACATCTAGTATAAAAATAAAAGAGAAAAGAATCATGTGCAAAAATATGGAGGTGATCCTTAATGTACTGTGTTGGAAGGATACTCAATAAATTGACAGTTTTGATTTATAAAAATTTATGTTAGAAACTATAAGAAAATGATTTATTCTTTTTCTCTGTACCTCACTGTTTGTCAACCAGTATATTTATTGGTCAACCTTTTCCCTTTACTATAATACTTTTACTGTTCCTAACATCTTAGTTTCCTTCACTCTATTTTACCAGTGTTTTTAAATCAAAGGCTGCATCATGAAATGGAAGTTATAATTAAAGAGAAGGAAGCATATCTACTCCTTGTGTTTGGGACTAGAGAGGGAACTGACAAGTGGGAGTGAAGAACTGGCCAAATAGATTACAATTTACAGGAATAAGTTGCTCACCGCTCCTCACTGCAACCTTGTTTTAAAATTTCCCTGTTGCTCTTCCTTCCATATACACACACAGCTTGAACATTCTAAACTGCTTGCAGTTTAAGAAGAGGTCCTTTTTACCCCTTTCCCATATTCAGCTTCTGCCTGTAATGATTCATTGCCTATCCCTACATTCCCAATCCCACCCTTCCTAAATCTGCACTGCTATTATGATTATTGAATAATTTAATTCAATTTAGGTTCTAATTTTTTGCAGTTTCCGTATCCTAAGCCAAATAAATCAGGTATCCATCTGATCCATTAATATACTGTGCATATAGACTTTTTAAAGCTCTTTTTTTTACATTGTTTTGCCTCTCAGTACATCTCTCTTCCCACTAATTGGTGAGCTCTTTTATAACAGGGACATTCTTTTGTATTCGGAGTGTCTCAAACAGTGACTAAGAAGCATACAGTAGCTGTTGAATAAATATTTGTTCAAAAGATAAAAGTAAATTTAAAATAAAACACTCTCTAATCTCATTTATTGAAAGAATTGTGCTTTCATTGAACAGAAAAAGCTCACAAAGCATTTCTATTGCTCTTGTTTCTGACTTAACTAGCTCTGTGATTATAACTTCCTTTATTGCTCTGTTAAGTTCTTTGTTCAAGACACAAAGTTATAAAAAATAGCATTTGGGCTCTCTTCCCAAAATCTAATGAAACTTTGAGGAGAACACATTACATTAATCAGTTTTCCTGTTAGTATGTACATGAAAAGTGTATTCCACTCTCCTAAGTAAATTATCAGTTTGATTAAACATTTATATTATAAATGATTGTAAAATTAATGAAAACTGTTATGTTTTAAAGTAGAAATATATTAATTTTTGAAATCAGAAAATGAATGAACATTGTCTATGAATATTACAGAAATAATCATGAGAAAAATGCAAAATATTTTAATAACATTCACATTTAAAAATATATGTAACTATATTTTTCCAGGTTAATAAAGTTATAACAGAAAAATAAATATTGTATATATTTAAAGTGTACAACATAATGATTTGTTATATATACACACACACACACATAATGTATTATGGAATGATTACCAAAACCAGGCTAATTAATACACCCATCACCTCACATAGATACGCTTTTTATAGTAGTGAGATCTCTTAAGATCTACTCTTAGTAAATTTCAAATAAACACTATCGTGTTATTAACTGTAGTCATCATGCTGTATATTAAATGCCCAGAATTTAATTATGTTATAGTTTAAATGTACTCTTTGAATCAACATTCCTCGACCCCACCTGGAAATCAATATTTAACTCTCTAGCTATGTGAGTTCAACTTTTTTGGATTTCACATAAAAATGAAATCATATAGTATTTCTTTTTCTTTCTTTCTGTGTCTTGCATTTAGCATAATGTTCTCCAGCTTCATCCATTTTTTCACAAATGTTAGGTTTTCCTTTTTATGTTTGAATAACATTCTGTTGTGTGTGTGTGTGTATCAAATTTTCCAAAATCGTATCAAATAATTACCAAAATTATACCAAATTTTGTTTAACCATTCATCTGTCAATGGACACTCAAGTTGTTTGTATAACTTGGCTATTGTGAATAATGCTGCAATGAACATAGGAATGCAGATATCTCTTTAGAGATTGATTTTTCTTTGTATAATGCCTAGAACTGGAATTGCTGGATAATAAGGAACTTCCATTTAAATTTTTTGAAGAATTTTCATACTCTTTTTCATAATTCGTCTACCAATTTATAATTTGCATTCACCAGGAATGTACAAGGGATCCATTTCTCTACACCCCAGTCAATACCTATCTCCTGTCTTTTGATTACAGTCATTCTAAGAGGTGTGAGGTGGTATCTCATGGTATTTATCTGCATTTCCATGATTAGTGAGGTTGAGCACCTTTTCACGTAACTGTTAGACATTTGTATGTCTTCTTTCAAAAAATGTCTATTCACGTCCTTTGCCTATTAGTTGTTGTTACTTGCTATTGATTTCTATGAATTTATTTGGTCTGGATATGAACCCGTTAACATATATATGATTTACATTTTTTTCTCATTCCAAAGGTTGCCTTTTCATTTTAATGATTATTTCCTGTGGTGCGAAGAAACTTTTTAGTTTAATATGCCTCACTTGTTTATTTTTGCTTTCATTGCCAATACTTTGGTGTCACTTCCAAAAAAATCATTGGCACCACCAAAGTCAAGTTTATCCTTTTTTTCTAAGTATTTTATGGTTTCAGGTCTTATATTTAAGTCTTTAATTAATTTCAATATAATTTTTGTAAGGTAGGTGTCTAATGTCATTCTTCTGGATGTGCACATCCAGGTTTTTCAACATCATTTAATGATGAGTATACGTTACTGTTTGTGTGTTCTTAGAGATCTTGCCAAAAATTAGTTGGCCATATGCACCTGGGTTAATTTCTGGGCTCTCTAATCTGTTTTATTTGTCTATGTGTCTCTTTTTATGCTAGGTCCATACTGTTTTGATTACTGTAGCTTTGCTATAACTTTGTAATATGAAATTACGGAGGTGTAATGCCTCCAGTTTTGTTCATTTTACTCGAGATTGCTTTTGCTATTTGAGGTCTTTTGTAGTTCCATACAATTTTACAATTGATTTTTTCTGTCTCTGTGAAAAACGACATGGGAATATTGGTAAGGATTCCATTGAATCTATAGATTACTATAAGGGTATAGACATTTTAACAATATTAATTTTTCAAATCTGAGACTATTGGGTATTATTTTTTCATTTATTTGTGGTCTTCTTCAGTTTCTTTCATTAATGTCTTTTAGTTAATGCACAGATTAATTAATGAACTGATCTTTCTGTTCCTCAGCTAATTTATTACTAAGTATATAATTTATTACTAAGTATGGAATTGTTTCTTATTATAAATGGAACTGTTTCCTCAACTTCCTTTTTAGGTAGTTTGTTGTTAGTATATGGAAAAGCAGCTAATATTTTTATGTTGATTTTGTATCCTGTAACATTACTAAACTAGATTATTGGTTGTATTAGATTTTGGTACAGTCTTTAGGGTTTTCTATATGTAAGATCATGTCATGTGCAATCAGAAACAATTTAACTTCTTCCATTCTGCTTTGGATGCAATTTTTTTCTTGTCTAATTGCTCTGTCTAAGACTTCCAGTATTAGGTTTAATAGACGTGGTAAGATTGGGCACCTTTGTCTAGTTCCTAATCTCGGGGAAAAAGTTTTCATCTTTACACCATTGATTATGATGTCATTTGTATGCTTTTTATATATGGCTCTTATTTTGTCGAGGTCTATTCTCTTGATACCTAATCACCAAATGATGTTGAATATTGTCAAATGATTTTTTTTGCGTGTATTGGGAAGATCATATGACATTCATTATTCTGATAAGGTGGCTTATGTTATTGATTTGCATATGTTGACACATATTTAATCATGGTGAATAGTCCTTCCAATGTGCTGTTTAATTTGGTTTACTAGTATTTTGTTAAGGATATTTTATATATGTGTTTGTCAGGGTTATTGGTCTGCAATTTAATTTTTTTGTAGTGTCCTTGTATGGCTTTGGTACGAGGCTAATTCTGGCCTTGTAAAATGAGTTTGGATGTATTCCATCCTCTTCAATTTATTGGAAGACTTTGAGAAGGATTGGTGTTAATTCCTCTTTAAATTTTGATAAAATTCATCCATGAAATCTGGTCCTAGGTTTATCTTCATTGGGTGTTTTTTTAATTCTGTTTCAATCCGATTATTCCTTATTCGTCTATTCAGATATTCTATTTCTTTATGGTTTAGTCTTGGTAGGCTGTATGTTTTTAGGAATTTATTCATTTCCTCTAGATTATTCAACTTGCTGGTGTATAATTGTTCATCTGTCGTCTCTTATTGTTCATCTCAGTCTCTTATAATTGTTCATCTGTTCATCTGTAGTCTCTTTGTATTTCTGTGGTATCAGTTGTAATGTTATTTACATTACCATTTTATTATTTATGTCCTCTGGTGTTTTTTTGTTTGTTTGTTTAGCTAAAAGCTTGTCAGTTTTGTTTATCTTTTCAAACCAACTCTTAGTTTTATTGATATTTTAAAATTGTCTTTCTAGTCTCTATTTCATTTATTTCTGATCTGATTCTCATTATTTTCTTTCTTAAGCTAACTTAGAGTTTAGTTTGTTCCTCTTTTTCTAGTTTCTTGAAACATAAATTTAGATTTTCTAATTAATTTTTTTTCTAATGTATTTATTGCTAAAAATTTCTCTTTTAGAACTAACTCTTTTTAATAATTTAAGCATAAGTTTTGGCATGTTGTATTTCTGTTTTCATATTTCTCAAGATACTTTTTGATTCTCTTTTGATTGATCAATTTGTTGTTCAGAATGTAGTATTTAATTTCCACATATTCAGAATTTTTCAATTTTCTTTCTGTTATTGATTTCCATTTATGTACCATTATAGTTGGAAAGGACACTTGATATTACATTATTCCAATCTTTTAAAATGTGTTGGAATTTTTTTATCTAACACATGATCTATTTTGGAGAATATTCTATGTGAGCTTGAGAATTTGTATTCTGCTATGTTGATTGGGATGTTCTGTACAAGTCTGTTAGGTTCAGTTGGTCAGTAGTGTTATTTAAGCCTGCTGTCTCCTTATTGATTTTATGTCTGGATGATTATCCACTGTTGAAAGTGGGGTTTTAAAGTCTACTATTATTATTGTATTGCTGTTTATTTCTTGGTTCAGTTCTTTTAATAATTGCTTTATATAGTTAGGTGTTCTCATGTTGGATGCATATGTATTTGCAATTCTTATACCTTCTTGATGAATTAAGCCCTTTATCATTATTTATGACTTTCTCAGTCTCTTGTGACGGATTTTGACTGAAAGACCATTTTGTCAAATGTAAGTATAGCCACACCTTCTCAATTTTTGTTACCATTTGCTTGGAATATCTCTGTCTCTTCACTTTCAGCTCAAGTGTGTCATTAAAGATGAAGGAAGTCTTTTCTAGGTAGCATATTGTACATGTTGGCTTTCTATACATTCAGACACTCTGTGTCTTTGATAGGATAATTTAAATTTACATTTAAAGAAATATTGATAGGTAAGAACCCACTATTGCCTTTTTGAGAATTCTTTTCAGTTTTGTTACTCATTTGTCCCTTTCTTCCTCCCTTGCTATCTTCCTATGTAATTTGTTGATTTATTTTAGTGGTAGGCTTTGATTTCTTCTCTATATCTTTTGAGTATTTGCCAGGGATTATTTCTTCGTGGTTGCCATGAACCTTACATAAAATATCTTCGAGTTGTAAGAGTCCATGTTCAATTGATAACAACCTAACTTCAGATGCATGCAAAATTGCTACACTTTTACTTCCCTTATCACCACACAGTAAATTATTGATGTTACACTTCACATGCTTCTATGTTACATATGCATTTAAAATTATTGTAGCTATCATAATTTCAAAATACTTGTTTCTTTCAACTTTTATACTAGAGTTAAAAGTGATTTATGCATCACTATTCAGTATGAGAATACTCTGAATTTACTATATATTTACATTTACCAGTGAATTTTATACTTTCATGTGAATCTTTTTTTTTTCTTCTCTGTGTCATTTCTTTGGAACTTGAAGAACTCCCTCTAGTATTTCTTGTAAAGCAGGTCTAGTAGTAATAAACTCTCAGCTTTTATCTGCTGAGAATTTTATATACAGCCTATGGACATACAGTTGTATATGACAATTCTCTTTTCTCTTGCTGCTTTCAAAATTATCTCTTTGACTTTGGCTTTTGACAATTTGATTATAGTGTGTCTCAGGACAATCTATTTTGCATTGATTTTGCTTGTGTGAACTTTTAAGCTTCCTGAATCTAGATGTCTATATCTTTCTCAAGATTGAGAACTTTTCAGCCATTATTTCTTTAAATAAGCTTCTCATTTTTTTTTCTCCCTCTCCATTCTCTGCTTGGGACTTCCACAATGCATATATGATTTGTTGGATGATTCCCCATAAGTCCCACATAGTTAATTCACTCTTATTTATTTCCTTTTTACTTTTTTTCTTCACGGGCTAATTTCTAATAATCGGACGTCAAGTTCACTGATTTTTTTCTTTCGTCTGACCGATTCTGCTGTTTAAACTCACAATTAAAATTTTTCAATTCTTTGTATTATTCAGCTCCAGATTTTCTGTCCCATTATTTGTTATAGTCAATATCTTTAATAAACTTCTCTTTCTTTATGTGTTGTTTTTTGATTTTGATTAGTTGTCTGTATGTCCTCTCTTGCATCCCTTTGAGCTCTGTAAGATCATTATGAATTTGTAGACCTCTATTTCTTTGTGGTGGCTATAGGAGCTTTAATAGTTTCCTTCCATGGTGTTGCCTTTGCCTGCTTCTTCAAAATGTATCTAGACTTGTGTTGGTGTCCGTACATTTGAAGGAGAAAATACCTTTTTTATCTTTACAGAATAGCTTCAACAGGTAAAAGCCTCCCTCTGTGGGCACCTGGACTTATCAGATTGCCTCTGAAATTGCAGTTGTGCTCGGATGGAGCCAGGTTATATGATTGCTGCTGTGTCTGCAGTGGGGTCCATGTGGTAAGTCTGCCACCAGGGACTAAGGCAAATGTCACTTGCTTGGTCCCTGGGTGGACAAGATACCTTCAGAATCTTGGATAGTCAGCTTAGTGCTGGACAAAAGTCTGCTTCAGAGACAGCAGTTCAGCCTGAAGATGGCAGGCTTATTACCAGGTACGTGAAAGAGTGTGGCTTTAATCAAGTCATTGGATGGATTCCTGGGAGAAAAGGCCTGAAACCATGGCTAAGAGGGTCTGAAACCAGGTAACAGGGATTCTTCAATGTCCGCAGCCATCACCAAGCCCTGCAGGCCTACCTCTGGGTATATGGAATAATCTGGTTCATTGGAGGGCATAACTTCCTTCAGACTACGACTGAGCAAGACTGGAGCCAGGTTATACAGCTGCTTCAGGTTCCATAGTTGAACCAAGATTAGTGGCCCTGCCTTTGGGAATGTGGAGGAGTTTGTCTCCCACTGGGTCTTTGGGTGGTGAAGACTACTCTGGACCATGGCTGAGAAGGGGCTGGAGTTAAGTTACAAAGCCACTTCTGAGTCCACAGCCAGGACCAATGTAAGTG
Organism: Pan troglodytes; assembly: GCF_028858775.2. Lineage (NCBI taxonomy): Eukaryota > Metazoa > Chordata > Mammalia > Primates > Hominidae > Pan > Pan troglodytes. The sequence continues at coordinate 95,680,480 of NC_072411.2, forward strand.
GGCCTGTTACCTGAGATACAGGTAGTCATTGCTCCTCCTTGGTCCCTTAGCTGATGGTGCTGGTGGTAGGGCAGAGGCCAAATGGGGTTGTGGCTGAGTGCACAGAAAGATGGACTGTTTCTACATCTGAAGTCAGGATTATGATTGGTGGACCTGCCCTCTGCGTAATGTCCTGTATTCTCAAAACACCCTTCCTCAGTTTTGGGTAGCACTGGGTTTTGCAACCCCCTACCTGCATCTCAAAGCTCCAACTAAAGGAATTTTGTTTGTAAATTGCTGCCAAGTTACTACTGCTATGGAGAAATACAAGTGGAGGATGTGCTATTCTGTCATCTTACTCTACATTCACTGCATTTTATGTCATAGCCTCATAGAACAAGAGGGATTTCAAATTTAATTTGTTCCATGTCTTTTATTTTACACTCTATAGATGAGGAAAACAAAGCTCTAAAAGTATAGAGGGATTTTACCAACATGAGATAATAATTTAGTAATAATATAATAGACCTCCTAATTACTAACCTAGCGGTCTTTCCAGTGTAGACAATGTTACTTCAAAGATTTCAGTGATGTGGCATTTTTCTGCTTTACCGAAGACCTTCTCTGGATTTCCCTAATCTGACCAATAAACCAAAGGGCATTTCTTCCTTCGAAGTAGTCAGTGCTAAAGAGAAAATATTTCACCTAAATTACTAGTTTCAAGGGAAATAATTTTCATGGAAAACAAAAAGAGGGATGGAGTGGGGGAGAAAAGCAATTTTGTACCCAAGTCCACACTTAATATCATTAATAGATTCTTGGAAACTGCAGCTTTTAAGTAAAAACAAAGTATAGCAGGTTCTTGAATAACATCATTTCCTTAAACATTTTTCATTATAAAATTGAGGATAAAAAATTGGTTTTGTTATATATAGCTTCACATAAAGTCTCTCTTCATGTAACAAGATCTGGAGAGAGGGGGAATGGAATACAAGTTTAACAAAGCAGAACATTTTCAGCAGTTGTTTGGACTCTTTGATCATTAAGCTCTCAGAATGAATGCAAGAAAAGAGTACAGGAAAGAAAAAAAAAAAGGAGTTTCCCTTATGAAACTTGTGGACATTGATGAATAGGAAAAATAGGCATTTGGTTTCCCAACACTTTTTTTGGTGTAAGCATTTAGTAGATGCTACCTATGTCACCAGACTTGGGAAGAACAGTTCAAGTGGTGGTATGGTCGGCCTTTGCATACAAAGTACCCCTGCCATTCCTGCAGTACATATGTGATGGGGCAGATTTCCCCCAGGTTTCCCATGATTTCAGCTTGGGGGATGTGTTGAGAATGGTGGTTAACAGGCTTGCCATAGTGTGTAGTATGGAATAAAGGGATGAACATTAGTGAAAGACCTTGTGATTGTCACCACCTGGGGGGTGAAAAAAAGGAGCAGCTGAATTTTTCAGGAGTTCTCAATACTAAGGGAAATAAGTAGGAATAAACATGTGCCTAAAGCAGTCATCGTTTTAGACCAGGTCAGCCCTCAAAAGACATGAATATATTTAATTTCACTGATAGCCATTCTTCCTCATTTCTACTTCCAGAGAATTGAAAGTATGGCAGAGAAGCTGAAAAAAAAGAAAAAAACAAAACTGAAAGACATTTAATATGCTTCAGTTAGGATATTTAATGTGTACTTTGTTTAGCATAATTAATAATGAATTTGGAAAAAAATCGCTAGTTTCTACTAAATAGTCCTATAAAAAAAAGTCATGAGGAAATCACCGGCTAAAAGAATATTCTTTCACCCTTGAAATACGTGTGTTTCTAAAAGTAGAACTCATTATTCAGTTATTCAAAGCATGGATTGTAGGATCTAGTGGATTAGTGAACTGAGTTAATTCACTAAACAATGTAAGAGGTTAAAACTGGGAGCTCAGCAAAGTCAAGCCTCATAGTAAAAAATACCTTAGTCACTTCAAGACTGCAGATAGGCCACAACTTTCTGGCCTGATATGAAAAATCAGTAGCTTTTCCATCACATAAAAATTAAGTATGTTAATAAAAATTTAGTAAAATTTCATAGAAGACAAATTTTAGTTAAAAATTCAAGTTACAAATTCAAAATTGTGAACATCTGAACATGTATTAAAATGAGTTTTATTCTTTCCTAATTCCAATCTAAAGAGATATGAGGCATTATTATCCACTTTGGAAAATAATATATTATCAAGTAATTTTAAAAAATTATAAAATTATATTTTATAATTCACACATTTCTTAAAATGATATTTATTTCTCTATATCTACATACATTCATTCTATCTTTGGCAACTCAAAATTATCACTTAAAAATCAATTTTTTTTTACTGTATCACCTTGTTTCTTACCCATAGTATCTTTTCTTATTTCTGTTAAAGGCATCTCCAGCCATCCAATGTTCGAAAGTTAAAATTTTGTATTTGTCTCTGAGTCCTCGCACTCTTACACTCCTGCTATTGAGCTAGCATTTCCATCTTACTGATTTTTAACTCAAAGTTATTGTTTTAATCTAGCTTTTCTTTTTCTGATTTAATGAAATTGCTTTCTCTCCTTTGTCTCCCCCTTGGGCTATTATATATCTCTTCACTGGGTTCTGGTACTAGGCCCTCCCTACTCCAGTATATCTTCTATTGTCTTGTTTTCAGTTTCCTTATTGTGCTTCTCTTACTTTCTAGCTAAAAACCCTTTGTATGGCTACAGAAAAAAATCCAAACTGACTAAACAGACATTAAAAAAACTAACAAATTTTAGCTCAAATTAGCATGTTAGGTTATTCTTCAAGTTCCTCTTCAATTTTCATTATTAATTCACGCAACAGTTCCTTTTTAGGTCAAATACTTTCTTGATATTCTACCTGTTATTACTTGAAACGCACATTCTACTCATTCTTTGGTCCCCAATTGAATGCAAATCTTTCCCTATTTCCCAAGAGAAGAAATGTAGAGATGGTTAATCTTCCTATCCACCATTCCCTATTTACAATATCATTTCAAGCTGTACTTTTTATTGTAATATTAATTTAAAGTCTCTGTTTTTACTAGACTACTGTGAGATCAATGTTTAGGCCAAATTTTCTAATTTTTTGTTTAGCACGTAACAGATCCTGGAGATCAGTAGATGCTAAATAGATTGCTTTAATGAATAAAGGGTTTATTTGAATGAGAATATTAAATGAAGAAAAACTTTGATAGTTATGCATGTTTATTTTATTTTATTTATTTCTTTCTTTTTTATTATTATTATACTTTGAAGTTTTAGGGTACATGTGCACATTGTGCAGGTTAGTTACATATGTATACATGTGCCATGCTGGTGCGCTGCACCCACTAACTCGTCATCTAGCATTAGGTATATCTCCCAATGCTATCCCTCCCCCCTCCCCCCACCCCACAACAGTCCCCAGGGTGTGATATTCCCCTTCCTGTGTCCATGTGTTCTCACTGTTCAATTCCCACCTATGAGTGAGAATATGCAGTGTTTGGTTTTTTGTTCTTGCGATAGTTTACTGAGAATGATGATTTCCAATTTCATCCATGTCCCTACAAAGGACATGAACTCATCATTTTTCATGGCTGCATAGTATTCCATGGTGTATATGTGCCACATTTCCTTAATCCAGTCTATCATTGTTGGACATTTGGGTTGGTTCGAAGCCTTTGCTATCGTGAATAATGCCACAATAAACGTATGTGTGCATGTGTCTTTATAGCAGCATGATTTATAGTCCTTTGGGTATATACCCAGTAATGGGATGGCTGGGTCAAATGGTATTTCCAGTTCTAGATCCCTGAGGAATTGCCACACTGACTTCCACAATGGTTGAACTAGTTTACAGTCCCACCAACAGTGTAAAAGTGTTCCTATTTCTCCACATCCTCTGCAGCACCTGTTGTTTCCTGACTTTTTAATGATTGCCATTCTAACTGGTGTGAGATGGTATCTCATTGTGGTTTTGATTTGCATTTCTCTGATGGCCAGTGATGATGAGCATTTTTTCATGTGTTTTTTGGCTGCATAAATGTCTTCTTTTGAGAAGTGTCTGTTCATGTCCTTCGCCCACTTTTTGATGGGGTTGTTTGTTTTTTTCTTGTAAATTTGTTTGAGTTCATGGTAGATTCTGGATATTAGCCCTTTGTCAGATGAGTAGGTTGTGAAAATTTTCTCCCGTTTTGTAGGTTGCCTGTTCACTCTGATGGTAGTTTCTTTTGCTGTGCAGAAGCTCTTTAGTTCAATTAGATCCCATTTGTCAATTTTGTCTTTTAAGAAATGGATAAATTCCTGGACACATACACCCTCCCATATTAAACCAGGAAAAAGTTGAATCTCTGAATAGACCAATAACAGGATCTGAAATGGTGGCAATAATCAATAGCTTACCAACCAAAAAGAGTCCAGGACCAGATGGATTCACAGCCGAATTCTACCAGAGGTACAAGGAGGAACTGGTACCATTCCTCCTGAAACTATTCCAATCAATAGAAAAAGAGGGAATCCTCCCTAACTCATTTTATGAGGCCAGCATCATTCTGATACCAAAGCCAGGCAGAGACACAACAAAAAAAGAGAATTTTAGACCAATATACTTGATGAACATTGATGCAAAAATCCTCAATAAAATACTGGCAAAATGAATCCAGCAGCACATCCAAAAGCTTATCCACCATGATCAAGTGGGCTTCATCCCTGGGATGCAAGGCTGGTTCAATATACGCAAATCAATAAATGTAATCCAGCATATAAACAGAGCCAAAGACAAAAACCACATGATTATCTCAATAGATGCAGAAAAAGCCTTTGACAAAATTCAACAACCCTTCATGCTAAAAACTCTCAATAAATTAGGTATTGATGGGACATATTTCAAAATAATAAGAGCTATCTATGACAAACCCACAGCCAATATCATACTGAATGGGCAAAAACTGGAAGCATTCCCTTTGAAAACTGGCACAAGACAGGGATGCCCTCTCTCACCACTCCTATTCAAAATAGTGTTGGAAGTTCTGGCCAGGGAAATCAGGCAGGAGAAGGAAATGAAGGGTATTCAATTAGGAAAAGAGGAAGTCAAATTGTCCCTGTTTGCAGATGACATGATTGTATATCTAGAAAACCCCATTGTCTCAGCCCAAAATCTCTTTAAGCTGATAAGCAACTTCAGCAAAGTCTCAGGATACAAAATCAATGTACAAAAATCGCAAGCATTCTTATACACCAACAACAGACAAACAGAGAGCTAAATCATGAGTCAACTCCCATTCACAATTGCTTCAAAGAGAATAAAATACCTAGGAATCCAACTTACAAGGGATGTGAAGGACCTCTTCAAGGAGAACTACAAACCACTGCTCAACTAAATAAACGAGGATACAAACAAATGGAAGAACATTCCATGCTCATGGGTAGGAAGAATCAGTATCATGAAAATGGCCATACTGCCCAAGGTAATTTACAGATTCAATGCCATCCCCATCAAGCTACCAATGACTTTCTTCACAGAATTGGAAAAAACTACTTTAAAGTTCATATGGAACCAAAAAAGAGCCCGCATCGCCAAGTCAATCCTAAGCCAAAAGAACAAAGCTGGAGGCATCACACTACCTGACTTCAAACTATACTACAAGGCTACAGTAACGAAAACAGCATGGTACTGGTACCAAAACAGAGATATAGATCAACGAAACAGAACAGAGCCCTCAGAAATAACGCCGCATATCTACAACTATCTGATCTTTGACAAACCTGAGAAAAACAAGCAATGGGGAAAGGATTCCCTATTTAATAAATGGTGCTGGGAAAACTGGCTAGCCATATGTGGAAAGCTGAAACTGGATCCCTTCCTTACACCTTATAGTTATGCATGTTTAAAATATTTACCTTCAGAAGAATAAATAAAAGAAATGGCAAAAACATTAAAATATTGAATTAAAAATTATGTTTTTTGGAAAATATTTTATATAACATATTAGAAAATATATCATTTCAATAAGAGTAACTCAGTTTATCTGAAATATAAATGACAAGAGTCTATCAAAAGTTGCTCTTGATACAGAAAATAAAGTGTAAAATAATTTTATACATGAGCAGCTTAAATGAATAATATTAATGTTTTCTTTATGTTATATAAATGTTCAGTTTGTTCAGTTCTTCAGGCTTACACATCTGTCTCGTTCTGATGGAACTGTTTAGATTCTTTTATTGATAGATATAAATAGCAGCAGCAAATGCTGAAATTCCCTATTATTTGTTGAAGATTTACTTTTTATAGGAGATAAAGACTTCTTTTATCCAAAGGCACTACAATGAATGAATTATTTTATTAAGCAATATCCCTTTTTATTCTTTTTGTTAGATAAGACTTTGATTTCCTTGTGTTATTTACAACTTAATAGTTTTAAGGAGTAAATATTATAGTTTATTTCTAGCCTTTAGAAAACAACAGATTTCATATAAATGTAGAAACCCTTGAGAAGCACAGTGTCCAAAATGCTTTATGTTATCTCAATAATTATTTATACACTATTTTTGAAGCACGTAATAATAAATAAAAAGTTTCTACATGCTTAAATTTTTCTTGGTACTTTGTTATCAGTAAGAAATATCAGAACCCACACTTTAACAACATACATCAAGTTTCTTTCATATTTCATTCATCTGCTCAAACCTGTAAATTTTTTCTTAGTTGTAACTCCACCCTCATGCCAACTACCAATTATCACATTAAAGGGTTACTATGGCTGATTCCAGTTGTTGATGGTCTTAGTGTACAACCACTTGTCCCCATTTCTTTGTGTCACATTGATCATGCTCTCATATGTCTTTGGTTTCTTACATCCTTACTCATTCGCTTTCTTTTGGTCCAAGTCAATTTACATTAATTCAACAGAACTCAATCCAGAATCTTAATAATTCAGTAACTATCTGAATTAGATTAACAGTATCCTAACAAAACCACTCTTACATAGTAAGGTAAGCAATATGTACTTTCACAGAAAATATTTAAAACATTAAAGAGGTCAAATTGCCTTCAATCCCTCTCAGACCCTGGAAAATATCATTTACATTAAAACAAATTAAATTTTTTTCCATTTTATTTTTTTCAATAAGTGGGTCTTCTAAGAATCTTTATAAGGGGAAATTTATTTGACTTGTTAAAAATATATTTTATTTTTTAAAGTATTTTATAAGTCATCAGATGTTTAACAGTTATTCAAAGAGAATGATTTTTATTTAGACAAATTTGTAAATTCATTTTTGTTAATTAACATTAATACATTGAAATTATTCATCATTAATTTTTATTTTTCTTATTTTTGTTCAACAATTTTATACAGTTTATGGGCACTTTTAGTTGTTTATAATAAAAATTATAGTAATGTTTTAAAATATATTTTTAACAATACTAGTACAGTTTCTTGTACCCAGGTGCTAATGGGCTAAATTGTGTCCCCTCAAAATATATATGTTGAAGCCCTAAACCCCAGTATCTCAGTGTACTTGGAGATGGGCCTTTAACGAGGGGATTAAAATAAGGTCCTTAGAATGGGCTTAGATCCAATCTGACTGGCTTTCGTATAAGAAGAGGAAGTTAGAACACACAAGGAGATGCCAAAGATGAAGAAGAACAGGGTAATCTGCAAGCTAAGGAGAGAAGCCCCAAGAGAAACAAAACCTGGCAACACCCTAATTTGGATGTCTAGCCTCCAAACCTGTAAGGAATTAAATTTCTGTTGTTTAAGCCACCAGTCTGTGGTATTTTGTTAAGGCAGCCCTAGCAAACTAATGCAATAGATTTTGTGTGTGTGTGTGTGAGGGTTATTACTCTTTTTCAGAATATTTGTTTTCATAGGAGATGGTATATGAAAGCATAGGCTTTGTTTACAAACAAATATAGGTAAAAATCTCAACACAGCTACTTAGTTGCCTGATTTACTAAGACTCACTGAACTTCGATGAGCCCATTTATACATAGGAATAATTTCAGCCATATAATAAGGGTATCTGAATATTAAATATGTTTCATATAGTAAGGTAATTGAAATCATTACTTCACTGTTCATTTTCATGCTGGAAGACTGTTTACTTTGGGAAAATTTCTGTTCTCCTTAACCAAAATATTTACCTGTCATTTAAAAGTTATTTTTAAGAGATTAGCTTTTTTGTTTTATTTTCTCTTGCTGATCTTCTTGAATAGGTCTCATATATTAAAGGTTACCCTTTTAAAGCCCAGTACTCTAGATTAGCAATGATTATTAATATACTCTAAATGACACAATACACAGTTACAATAAATAACATCAATTACATTGGTAACTTATAGATATGTGTTGTTTATTTTTCAAAACTGGTATAACTCACTGAAGTGCAAAATTATTAATCCTTTAATATTTCATCTGTGCTGTTCTATTTAAATTTAAATTAACAACATTAAATTAAAATGTTAGTTCGTTAGTCATGCTAGCCACTATTCTTTTACCCAGTTGCCACATGTGGCTAGCAGCTAAAATATTGATTAGTGCAGGTGTAGAACATGTCCATCATCTCAGAAAGGTTCATCAAATCGTGCTGTTAGTTGTTAATAACCACAATGAGCATACAAAACAAAGTTGAAATAATTTAATAAGGAAATCAAGAGATTTAAATTCCATTATTACTTGCACTCAATTCTCAAAATGAATTTAAACTATTCATAAAATAATATCCAGCTTAATTTTGAGAATATGAAATGTACACACTTCTATGTATAAATAAGTATTACAAAGTAAAGATTACTCTTTTATACTAAAATTAAAATATGTCATTAAACTTGACTTCATTTCCTTTTTGATAATCATTGAAATAGAGAATTAAATGATGTTTATTAAGACTCCCTCTGGCACTCAATACTTCAAAATGTGTTTAGCCTGATCGGATATCAAAGAAGAAAAAGAAAACAAATAGTTGAAAGAACATTCATATTAATTTATCTTATTAAAATGTGTATTCATGGATATCAATTTTTATTATATTCTGCATCCTACAGAATTACAACAAGGTTATTATAGAAATAGCTCACATAGTTCAAAGTGAATGGGAATGGATACTCAGGATATTCATGAAGAGCCATTGCAGAAAAAAGAATGCATTGCAATGATATTTCATTTTTAAACAATGTAACACCTAAAAAGTAAAATAATGTATCAAGACTAAACCATTATTATGATTTCTTCCTAGGACTATAATACTGGTGCATTAAATGTCATTATAAAAAGTGTTTAGAATATTTTATTAATTAGTGGTATTATAAAGTAGCATACATTTGTATATTGTTTGTGGCTTATCAGATTTTCAAAATTAGTGGACTTTATTGAGTAGTTTTAGGTTTGCAGAAAGCAGAAAATTTCTATGTGTCGCCTCAATCCTCCATTCCAGTTTCTAATGCTTATTAACATTTTGCATTAGTGTGGTGAATTTGTTACAACTGATGAGCCAAAATTGATGCATGATTACCAGGCAAAGTCCATGGTTTATACCAAGGCTTGCCTTTTGTGTTCTACATTCTATGACATTTGGCAACTGTAGAATGACACGTATTCATCATTAAAGCATTATACAGAATAGCTTGACTGCCCTAAAAAATCCCTCTTCTCCATCTACTCATCCCTTTATTCCTCCACCTAAACTCCCTACAACCACTAATCTTTTTACTGTTTCCAGAGTTTTGCCTTTTCCTAAATGTAATATAGTTGGCATTTTATACTATATACCTTTTTATATGGGCTTCTTTCATTTTGTAATATTTATTTGAGGTTTTTACATGCCTTTACACAGCTGCATAGCACATTTCATTTTTAATTTAAATTTTTATTTCGTGCAATCCATCAAGATTATTTTATACTTTGTATTTTGAGATATATTAAGAATAATCACAAAGGTAGTACAAGAAAGTTATCATATGCTGTTCCCTCAGCTTCTCCAATATTGATTCTAACTAGAATACAATAGTCAAAATGACAAAATTAAGAAGGCAATATAATACTATTAACTATGTACTTTTTTCAGTTTTCTCACTAATGTCCTTTTTGGAATCATACACATGAACATCTTGCATCTGGCATGCATCCTGGGGTTCAATCAAGAAAACGAATCACTGAATTTTGTTGTGGTAGTGAGAAAAATGTTAATCCAGTCTTATTCCCCAGATAATGCACCAAAACATTTTGGTATCTAATTTAAAAATATCATGCTGAAATTTTTGACTGTTTTGTACTTATTAGGCACCAGTCTTAGACTATTATCAGTCGATTTTTGCAACTCCTCTTTGGGCACCTTAAAGTAACATAAAAAGGATAAAGTGGTAATATCCATATTTCTCTAATTTGACTTATGTTCTTTGGGGAAATTTGCCGCTGCTGATCCTGATTTTATCTTCCTTTCATTCTCATTGGCACACCATGCTCCCACTACTCTAATATCCTTATTGTGTTCTAATTCAACTAACTTAAGAGTTTGTTTTGCTTTAGTTTGCGTTTATTCTCCAATTTTCTCTCATTTAAGTTTAGGGTGCTCTAGAAACTTGAACTACGATAGAAGAATTTGATAGCAGAGGGTCTTGGACTCTTTTCACCTTAAACATGGAGGTATTTGGGAAAGCTTCTTCTAACACACATAAAAAGTTAAAAAGGAGCTAGAGGTAAAAACCAATTTGGTAAGAAGCCTTGGAATTTTATTTATTTATTTATTTATTTATTTATTTTTGAGACAGAGTCTTGTTCTGTCTCCCAGGCTGAAGTGCAATGGCGCTATCTCAGCTCACTACAACCTCCACCTCCTGGGTGCAAGCGATTCTCCTGCCTCTGCCTCCTGAGTAGCTGGGTCTACAGGTGTGTGCCACCACACCCAGCTAATTGTTGTGTTTTTAGTAGAGACAGGGTTTCAGGCTGGTCTGGAACTTCTGACCTCAAGAGGTCTGTTCGCCTCGGCCTCCCAAAGTGCTGGGATTACAAGTGTGAACCACCGCGTCTAGCCAAGCCTTGGAAATTTTGTACTCAAACTGTTTTAATAGAGCGGGTTGTGATAGGACAGGTCCTGAGCTTTTTAGGAATAAATTTTAAATGATAGTGTACAGAAACTGACCATAAAAAGTAGGCTTGATTTTATATGTTTTTTAAAACCCAACTATTTACAAACATTGAGCACACACAATTGTTGTATGCAGTTATATTTAAAAATTGAAAATTTCAAAAGCATTAAAAAACCAAAGAATTGCTCATTCTTTATAGACGTAATTCTCATAGAGTAGAGATAGGAAAGATGAATTTTCACAATCACATTTTCAACCCTTGGAAAACCCACTAAAACAATTCATAATGAAGGCATGTTTGCAAAAAGGAGATTTATATAAATATCTCAAACTCATTAAAGGTATTAAATCATATTCATCTCATTTTAAAGTTTTTAAGTAATATTTAATGACATGAAAATTTTATATTTATTTAACAATGTTTAGAAATTATTTATTTCCCATCTAACACAATTTCTTCCCCAAGTTTTTGTTTGACAACAAATTAAATAATCATTGCCCAGTTGCTTAAGCCAGTAATAGAAGAGTTATTCTTGGTTCTTCTCAGTTGCTTAAACTAGTAATAGAGGAGTTATTCTTGGTTGGTTTTTTTTTTTTTTTTTCTCTCTCTCTCTCTGTTTTTCACCTACTGACATACAATAAATCACCAACTTCCGCTTGTGGAAACTATGTATTTAAGTTTTCTTCTCCCATTTTTTTTTTTCTGCATTGCCACCCTCACCCCAGTCTAAACTATCATTGTTCCTTACATGTACTAGTGAAATAACTTTCCTTCTTCTAATGTTGCTTGTGTCTCCCTTCTAAGTTGAAGCTTCCAATAGTGATGTGTCCTGTTAAAACTATAATTGATCACATTATTTCTTTAATTAAGTCTATTACGGAACCCTGATTAATACTGAATAAAGTTATTTCCTTTACATCACCCATAGTGACTACCTACATGTTCTCATCACTACTGGCCACACTCAAGTTTTCTAGCTCCTGATGATTCCTAGAACGCAGTATACTTTTCTCCAGCTCTGCCTAGAAGTGTATTTCTAAAAATGGACTTTTGATATATATGTGTCCTTTTCAAATAAATAACACCCAAAACAAAAATCTCTATTTCATAGTACACATAACATCCTTTCACTCAATGATATTTCTCATAAAATAAAATTCAGCAATCATTGACAACAAAACTTATTTCACTTTAAGCCATTTCCTAAGGTCTGCCTTCAGAGGAATTTTTCAAGGAACTTTAGAGGTAAAATCTTGGAAGAAACGTTACATTTTACACATCAGCCAGCCAGTGATATTTTAGTCCTTCAATGAAGTAAAACTGCCTCATTTATTCTACTATAAATTTCAGATTTGAGTCTGAGCAAAAAATAATCATCTTCAATTCTAGACAAAGCACATAGAAAACTGACTAACTTGCCTTTATCTTTTTTCTCATCATGCATTTTCTCAAATGGTTTCAAGTTTTCAGCAGTTTGTAAGCAGTTATGGACAAACTTCTGGAGTTGGTATAATTGTAAAAAAAAGTTTGTTTAGAAGTACTCTGCTTTTAAAAAATGCTATTCATATACATAAATGTTTTTGTCTAAGAAAAAGAAAAGATACCCTAATAATACTGACAAACATTGTCCCTATGCAGTGAATTACTGGATTCACATGCTTTCTAAATTACTTAAATCGCTCACAAATAATAGACATATTAAAAGTTTATCCAGAACTGGGTCCTGGATAGCAATATTATTGCTTCAATTGAAATATTTATTATGGACATCAAAGTATTTAAATTATTTATTATTTTATCTATTATTAGTTGTTGATATAGTAATTAAACATAATTAAATCTTTTTTTTTTTTTTTTGAGACGGAGTCTCCCTCTATTGCCCAGGCTGGAGTGCAGTGGTGCAACCTTGGCTCACTGCAACCTCCACCTCCCAGGTTCAAGTGGTTCTCCTGCCTCAGCCTCCCAAGTAGCTGGGACTGCAGGTGCCTGCCACCACACCTGGCTAATTTTTTTTGTACTTTTAATAAAGACGGGGTTTCACCATATTGGCCAGACTAGTCTCAAGCTCTTGACCTCATGATCTGCCTGCCTTGGCCTCCCAAAGTGCTGGGATTACAGGCGTGAACCACTGCACCTGGCCTTAAACTTTTTATTGAATAGTTTAAGTTTGTAAAAAAAATGAGGCTAACAACCATAGCATAAATGTTATAGAGTTAAACTGAGAAGGCATGCTGTTGAAGTTAATGTAGTTAATGTAAATATTAACCAGGGTGGGTAGACAGAAGACACAACTAGGTCAATATATTTGTTTTAAATAAAAATGAGGAGTTTTAAAAATAAGTTCTGCATATTGAAATGTCCGTATGTGAGTAAAAATAATCAGATTGGAGATGACAATTCATAATCGTTAAACAGATTAAGAAAAACTAGAACAAATAGTGGGAAACAGGATTCTATTTAAGCAAATGAACTTTGGAGTCAGTTAGGCCTGGTTTGGAATCCTCGTTTGAGCCTATTTGCTATATGTCCTTGGGAAAACTATTTGTCATTTTTAAGATTGGATTTAGTCATCTGAAAAACAGAGAAAACAATTCTATCTCACCAGATAATTCTGAAGATTAATGAAGCAAGTGCATATAAAATGATTCATATATTTAGTAAAATATATAAGAACCTCTCAATAAATGGCAGATATTGTATTGTGGTTAATAAATCAAAATGATGCTTCTGGTGAATCGTCCTAAGGTAGATATAATATTTTGCCCTACAGAGCGAAAAATGGTTCACAAAGCTGTAGTTTTACTATTGTGACATTTTTTAAGTCCTGAAAAAGCCGTAAAATATACTTTTAAATATTCATTTATTTCAACTTATTTACAGTGAAAGTAATACACTTTCACAGATAAATTAGAAGAATAAGAAATAACTTATAAAACACAACCACAGGCATTTATAACAAACTATATTATCTCACATACACTTTTATTTCTTCTACACATATTGAACCTAGAAGAAAATTCAGCCATAATACAATTATGAAGAAAGTAAGATGCTGATGACAAAAAAGGAAGAAAGAGTGGTACAAAGATTAAGAGAAAGAATTATAGTAACAAGAAAGCATTTTTTATTGCACGAAATTAATAAACTACAAAATGTGCAGATGTCTTATTGCTACTTATCAGAAAAACTAAGTGCAATTTACTGACTCAAAATGTGTGACAATATCTTTTTTGTAGTATTTGACAGCTATAAAAAACTTAAAGGATTTCACATGTTTGGGGTGGCAGGGCGGGTGCGGGGTCGGGGAAAAAACGGTGGCAGGAGAAGATTGAATAACTTGCATAGGCTAAATAAATGATGGTTTACAATAATACGACAAACTGACCCCTCGAACATTTATGCCAATTGTGAAAAAGTACTTATGTTGAGAATATTAAAAGTTATAAAGAAAATTCAACTTTAAATTATTTAAAACATTTAAACAAATTTTAAGCAAAACGAAACAAGATGTAAAATTTTACATGTAATATTCAAGTAAATTTTCTTTTTTACTTTAATGAATTTTGGGGAAAATCAATATAACCATGATGTCATTAGAAAAGATATTTTTCTCTATAAAATTGCAATTAATATTTCCAATAGTATTGTTTACAGTGCATTCAATTTTTAAAAGCTGAAAGACCTGGGCAACCCTCTTCTGGGTTCCCTCTCTGCAGTGGAGAGCTTTCTTCTTTGGTTTACTTAACTTGTATTCCAACCTCAAAGAAAAAAAAAGGAAAAAAACCAGTATAAAATATTAAACTGTGTATATTTCTTCCGTATTTAACTTTCAGGGAATATTTTAACTATTTATTTGAAACAGAAAGACTAAGGCAAGTGAGGTGTATCAAACATTGTTATACTCTATTTTGTTTATTACGAAAAAGACTATAACCTTGAATAATTCTGAACTTTATAAGAACACAGATTTTGTGGCTTAAGGGTAAACCTGTAGACTCTGGATTGAGACTTTTGATGTTATATCCTGATCACTACTCTCTGTGTGATTTTGGACAAGCTGATTAACTCATTTATGAAACAAGACTTAACAGAACCTACCTTATAGACTTGGTAAGATAATAAATGATTTAATATAGGTAAAGTATTTAGTATTGTAAATATTGAAAGTGCAAGAGAAATTAGTCATTACTTTAAATGTTTTTATTATGTCAATGACATAATTTTAAAAAGTGTTTCAGACCCGTTTTGGCAGAAACATGGATTTCCATGTGAGTATTAATATGATAATAGAGCAATAATGCATCTATTTAAGAGAATGCATTCAGAGACAATGGCATTCATACTCACAGAGACTAAATATTTTTGTTTTACTGCTTAAATACCTGAGGTTGAAGTGAGTTAAAATTGATTTTTGTTTGGAAGGATGTCCTGATCTCCACATGCATACAGATAATTGGTCATGTGAACTGAAGGAACATATTTTGCTCAAGAGCTTTGAAATTGAGTTATTTTTATTTGCCTACTAAACATCTCATTGAAGCTTAATGAGGCAACAGATCTGCCAAAAATCTCTGAAACTGCAAATGAATTCAAAGATTACTGTTAGATTATTTGAATGTTGCTATTGTCATTCATCTAACAGTTGTGAAATATAAAAGTGCTATTGTTTCTAATTACCATGATTAGCTACAGGTCATCTTACATTTACAATGGGATTACTCAGAATAGGGTAAAAAATATATATCTGGAAAAAATGCAGGTGCAGGCCACTGGACAATGAGTGCAATACCTCTATTTTTAAAAATACTTGTATTCTTAATATAATAACAACTACCAATAGATTATGACAAAAAAGGATATAAATCCTCACTTCAATGAATGTTCTCCAAAATATATTTTTGAAAGCTAAAACTCCTTTATCTTCAAAGCAATTGTGATATAAACATGTCATATATTACAAACTGAGAAACTCCAAAAAGGAGAAAATTTGCTTTCATTTTATTTGTTTTGACCAAGATCTTCTTGATGTTCCCATCACCTTGATTAAATTTTAGACAGTTTACTCCCTGACTATAGGCCGCTGACCTCCCTATTATTATAGCACTCACTTAAGAAAGTGTCCAATTGTAAATTGTTGCTCTGCCTCTTTGAAATGTAAATCTTTTCCCAGCCTGGAAAGTGTTTCTTAAGGACCTGAAAACATCCCTTTGAAATATAAACATCATGAAAGATAGTGCCCTTTCTCACAATCTTCATAGTTGCCTGACTTCAGTAAGCAACAATTAGCAGACACAGATGGACTAATCACATTGACAATCTGATATCGTTTGTCTGTGTCTCCACCCAAATCTCACCTTGAATTATCATAATTCCCACCTGTCAAGGGTGGGCGGGACCAGGTGGAGATAATTGAATCATGGGGGCGGTTTTCCCTGTACTGTTCTCCTGGTAGTGAATAAGTCTCATAGATCTGATGGTTTTATAAACGGGGGTTCTCTGCCTCAAGATCTCTTGCCTGCCACCATGAAAGACGTGACTTTGCTCCTCATTCACAATCTGTCATGATTGTGAGGCCTCCCCAGCCATGTGGAACTGTGAGTCAATTAAATCTTTTTCCTTTATAAATTATCCAATCTCAGGTGTGTCTTTATTAGCAGTGTGAGAACAGACTAATACACCACCCAGTCCTCCTAAGTCTTCCAATAGTTTTCCACTAGCTTATCTAAGCACTTGAAAATTCTGCCACATTTTGTATCAATATAGAAGAGTTCAATATCTCTCCCCTATGCAATAGTCTTTAATAAATGATTTCTTGCCCCTCTTAACTTGTCCGGTGCAATTTTTCTTTGCCAGTTTGTGTGAAAATTTATTTAAAGTAGCATTTCACTGATGTCAAGAGTAATCAAATCCCAAAATAATGAACTAAAAGGATATATCTTCATTGTACTTCATATATTTTTCAATAAAAATGATAAAAGATGTCAACCAAGTCAGATTCTTTAAAAGGTACGCAGCATATAATATTGTCTTGCACAGTCATTCTCCATGATCCAAATGAAAATTTTTACATTTTAACACATTCTCAATTAATTAAATATGGAACAATTTAAAGTTTATTTGGAAAACTAGACCTACTAAGAAAGGCCCCAATGTTTTAAGATTATGTGTATTTTACTAGTTGGACTTCTGACAACTTTCTGGTATTTTCAAGTAAGACTACTTGATTTAAAGAACAACAACAAAAATTCTTAAAGCAAAGAAGTCACATGCACACACAAAAAGCAGAATCCCACACCTATTCCATTGTTGTAAATTGGCTTCTTATGTGTTACCTATCATTAGACAGGGGAGAAATATGCACACAGTTTCATTTTAGTCAGAGTCCATTCAGAAATGTAGCCTGTCAAAGTGATAGATGTTTAAAAAAGATCGAAAACTAAGGAGCAATTAAGGATAATTGACACCTCATTGTCTTTGAAAGGCATCTTTTCTGAAGAGTTAAGGAGCACAATACCTTGAAAATTTTACTTGACAAGAAGCCAAGACCTACATAGGGAGTGTGCAACACTTGGCTAAATTTCTAAATATTGCTAATTATGTTGAATAATTGCAAGAGGGAAAGAACAGTTGGAGCCTGTTTTACAGAACAGCCAGTTTAGAGAACAGCCTAAAGAAATTTTCCACTGAAATTTGGGACAGGGCAGTCAATATATTCATCTTAGCTTCCTGATACTGACTTTCTCTACTCTAGATTCATGCCATATTTAGCATAACTTAAAAATGTTTCATAGACATTGTTGCCTATATATAAAGGAAGAGGTTTTTCTTCATTAATCTCTTGGATAGACATTAAAAAGAAAACTAATGGGAAATTAAGCTTTAATACGCATTAGTAAGATGGAATAGTATCATCAATTAGTTTCAACATTTGAGTCAAGCAGGAACTCAGTGGCAGGAACTCGGTGGCATGATTTATGGGTTTCACAAACCCTCAGTGTCCAAACACAGCTTTCTCCACTATATTACCACCTTGCTATCCCTGTCCATTTTTGCCTATTATACCCATCATTAGAACAAAGCTCTAAGTTAGGGAACAAATGAAAGTCATTATTTAGTAAACACTAGTGTCAAAATCACATGTGTTCCTTGGTTAAAATACAAATAACAGCCCCTGCTAAGAGCATTGATTAATCAAATACAATTGTCATTTTCTTGGAAGGAATAGAAGTAATGTTTGAGTATATATGCTAATAATATTTTATAATTGCAGAGGTTAGACTGTTTGGGAGCATGATTACACCTATTCCTAGCATTGATAATGCTTTAGGGAATATAGGCCAAATAAAGTGAGTTGGGGGAAATCTTTTAATAGATGGAGAGAGAAGAGAGACTAGGGTTAGAAAGGATTGGCTAACACAGCAAGATCAAATTCATAGCAGAACAACTATTCCTGTTCATTCTGTTTTAACACTGGCACTTCTTTTTCTCTGATGTACCTTCATAACTAATAGTCTCTTCATTTTTTTTGGTTGCACCTTTTTTTCTGATTTGTAAATGATATAGAGGCAAATAGAATTTATGCAGGATCATTTTTCAGTTCAGATAATTAAAATTAAATAATTGGAAACTATTTAGAATTCTACACTAGTTGGATATTAAGCAACAGACATTTGCTTCAACAAATCTGTACAAAATTCAATTATAAAATGTTTATTGTCTCGTAACTGTAAAAATGAATAATGTACTATCCACAGAATAAATCAGATATGCTCACCAATTCACAAATCTCATTTTTATTTATTTGTCCTTCTGTGCTCATCTCCTTTTCCTCAACTTACACTTTTAAAGATATACATGGAAAAGTAGGAGCAATGTCATCTATCATGGTAGTTGTCTAATGCCAGTACACTGGAACAATGGGTGAAACAGAGCCAGAAGAGCAGTGAAGGAATAAATAACCCAGTACTAAGTTGGCAAATCTTCAGGAAAAGCAAAGAAAGAAAAAGCTTTCATATGGATTTTTAAAACAGTCCTCTTCTGTAATCACACAATTAGATTTTCCTCCACACATGTTCAGTACTACTGACAAGATGGTGAGCTTTGAAGAAGTTGTAAAAGGAAAATTAGCACCATTTGGAGCAGGCAGTCAACTAAACCAATCTGTTCTTGAAAATCTTCAGCAGCTATTTTATCCAATTATTGAACAATTGACAGGTATTAACTTAAGGCTTTCAGTTGTAACTACCATACTAAAAATGACTCTGAGGTTAGGACTCACTGACTTCAAGGAGGAATTTTAAGTGACCGTAAAAGAAAGAAGTAAGTTTAGCATTAAAGTTTGATGACTGTAAAGTGATCTGGAAAAAAGTGCCTGTTTTTCATGGATTGAAAGACCAACTGAAGGACTTGCCTATGAAATTCAGAGGACGAATAAGAGAGTTATCTTAGCACATATGTCACAAGAAATGAAGAGACTGTAATGATAGGTAATGCATTTAGAGTGCAGCAGCTTTTCATCAAAGTTTTTAAAAAAGACTTCATAGTAAATTTTTTATTCTGAAAGTATCAAAGACAAAATAATTATTTTTAAAAAGACCCATATTGTTACAAATCAACATTTTATAATATTTCAGAGAATGCTTTTTTAGTGTTCCTTAAGAGGAGGAACACTTGTGCTTATGTGAATTGGATAGTTTTCTCACCAAGCTTATGGCCACCCTTCAAGTCCCTTTCTATGAGAATCTGCTCTCAACTCACAGCCCCCACTTGTGAAAGCATCTCTAGGAAATATGTTCTTGACTTATTACAGGTGATTAAATCAAGGCTTGCTATTTTACCTGTGGGTGACCAAGCCATAGCCTGCATTGTAGTTAATTATAATACTTAGAGTAGAAAAATATTTTTAATCAGTGGAATAGAGTCCTCCAGTCAATTTTATACTTTCAGGAATTAGAATTAGAAACTATTTGCAGGGAATCATGGCATTTTGTTAATAGCAAGTAAAAACAGTTAAAATAATTTACGTAAATTAGCCATCTAATACCCTAGTTCATAAGATACCTGAATAAATGAATAAGAACTAGAAGTTACCAGGGACTTTAAGACAGTTAACATGTCTACTGAGCAGAACAGTTGTTTTCAATGTTGGCCCTTCATTGTAATTACCCTATGGAACTTTTAAAAACTATGATGCCTAATTCCCACTTTCAGAGAGGTTGGGTTTATTGACTTTGGATGTGACTTGGCATCATGCTTTTTAAAATCTCTTAAAATAATTCGAATTGCAAGCAAAGCTGAAATGCCTGGAGTAGAGAACAGGGATTGTAGTGATTACAGCAAGAGAAGTAAAAGTAGTGGTAGAAAGTAAATTTGGCCAGGCATGGTGGCTCATGCCTGTAATCCTAGCACTTTTGGAGGCCGAGGAGGGCGGATCACTTCAGTTCAGGGGTTCGAGACTAGCCTGGCCAACATGGTGAATCCCAGTCTCTACTAAAAAAACAATTAGACGGACGTAGTGGCACACAACTGTAATCCCAGCTACTTGGGAGGCTAAGGTGGGAGAATTGCTTGAACTCGGGAGGCAGAGGTGGCAATCGTGCCACTGCCATGCCACTGCATTCCAGCCTGGGTGATAGAACAAGACTCTGTCTCAAAGAAAAAAAAAGGTCAATTTGGAGCTGCAGTGGATTTTTCCATCTCCAGTTTCTCTGAAGCATACTTGAGATTTGGGGGATACTCACATTTCTTTACTAGCACTTTTGTATCCTCTTTGTATACCTCCATGGTATGAGATAAAGCACATCTGTGTTCCATATACATAAAAGGTAAAAACTCATGTAAATATCTGATATATATTCTATGTACTCTGCATGAATTAGTCATTTAATTCAAAAAATGAAGTACAGTTTTGATCCTCATTTTAGAAAACAGGCGAAGAGGGGTAAAGTTATTTTCCCAAGTTCACACAGTTAATAAATAAGTGGTAAAGTTAGGATTCAAGTTCCTGGACTCGGATTTTGGATTTGAGCTATATTAATTCTCACACAAATTTATTTAAATTAATAGAAATATTACTCCAAAATCTAAAAACTCACCTCAAAATAAGTATCTGTTATGGAATGGCAAATACAATTTTAATTTATTTCATTCAATACATACATAATGAATGCTTACTATAAAACAATCAAAGAATTAGGCACTGGGAATACAGAACAGGATAGGAACTTAACGTGTTCATGTTAAAAGAAACTTTTTCAGTCATTTTAAACTTAGACTAAATTGAAAACATACAGCTACTATTGATGGGCCAGGCTCTCTAGAGCAAATGCTTTTCATACATTATCATGTTACATAGCACATTTCAAGGCAGAGATAGGACTCTATAAGAATGATAAAATAATTTTATAGATAAAATATATTACTCATTTTTGTGAAGATGATAGATCACTAGATTTAAACACATTCCTTATTCTTGAGCTTTTACTCTTTCTACTGTCTCCTGTACTTCATTGCTCCTAAGTTCAAAAGAAAAACTACTAATTGGTAAACTATTTTAATTGAATTAATCTAATATTTATCAAATGCTTGTCATATGCCAAATGCTATATGTATTTTTTTCTTATCATTGCTATAGTAAACCACAAGCCTGGTGACTTGAAACACAAAATTGTTACCTTATATTTCTAGAGGTCAGAAGGCTAAAATGAGTCTTGCGGGGTTAAAGTCTAGTTGTTAGCAGAGCTGTATTCCTCCTTGAGGCTCTAGAAGATAATCTGTTCTTGCCTTTTTCAGCTTCCAGAGGTTGCCTACATTCCTTGGCTCATGGCCATACCAATGCAGCCTCAGCTTCCTTCATCTTATCTCCTTCTCTGACTCCTTCTCTGACTTTGACACTTTTGCCTCTCTCTTAGAAGGATCTTTCTAATTATATTCTGCCCACTTTCATAATCCAGGATAATCTTCCCATCTGATCACTGTTTATCATGTATGCAATGATCCTTTTCCCACTTTAGGTAACATATTAACAGGTTTTGGGAAATAAGTTGTGAACATCTTTGTGGAGTCACTGTTCTGCCTACAAACTGTATGAAAAACATTTCAGTTAATTTTCACAACCTGATTCAGTAGGTGCTATACCATGACAGTGCTGAGGCTTAGAATGTGCTAGTGATTTCCCCAGTCCCCAGCAGAGCAGATTCATATCCAGAGATCATATTAAGAATCTTTATGTTTATGTATTTTGCCATCTCTGCCAATTGATATTCAATGCCCACAACAGATCTTAAAGTCTGCCATGATTTTATAAAATACATTTAGATAATGAACTATTAGCATTACATCCACTTGGGCTTCTATTACCCAGAAAACACAAACCTTTGAAACTTAAACCAAAACAACTATTAATATTCTACAAAATTTGTGATTTGAAGTGAGTAATACAGATTTGAATAAATTAATGTGTACATATAAGATTGAACTTATGTATATAAAACCAACAAAGAACAGAGAGTGTATGTATATGTATATACACATTTATATTTATGTTTAAAATCATTTATCAATAACTAGTAAAACCAAATGATTTATCTTTAAATTTTAATGCACTACAATTTTACATAAACACAGGAGAAGACAAATATCATCATTTTTTTTTGTATTTCAGAAAACATTATTTTATTAAGGTAAGCAACCTTGAATCATCTATTAGACAAAATAATAATAATAAGCCCAGGTAATGCCTGCTTATGAAGTCTGGCCTGTACTAGAACATTATATAATGTATACTATATACATAGTATACATTCAAAATATTTTAACATTAAATGCTGATTATTTTGCTGTTTTTCTTAATATGAAGTCTTACAAAACTATCATTGCCACTTACTGCAGCCTTCACCTTTCCAGTTTTACTGTCTGTGCTTTTAGTTACCCATTGTCAACTGTGGTCTGAAAATAGTAAATGGAAAATTTAAGAAATAAAAAATTCATAAGTTTTAGATTGTTTGCTGTTCTGAGTGGTGTGATGGAATCTCATGCTCTTCCATACCATCCTACCCAGGATGTGAATCCAGATGTTCCCTGGCTGTTAGTCAGTAGCCATCTCAGTTGTCATCAGTTTGGCTGTGGGTATCGCAATGCTTGTGTTCAAGTAATCCTTATTTTATTTAATAATGGCTCCAGAGCACAAAAGTAATGATTCTGGTAATTTGGATATTCCAAAGGGTAGTCATAAAGTGCTTCCTTTAAATGAAAAGGTGAAAGTTTTTGACTTAATAAGGAAAGAAAAAAAAGTACGCTGAGGTTGCTAAAACTCTGTGGTAAAAAATACTTTATCTGTGAAATTGTGAAATTTGTGCATATTATATACAGGATTTGGTACTCTCTGTGCTTCCAGACATCAATTGGGGGTCTTCAAATATCTCCCCTGCAGATAGTGGAGGACTACTGTATGTTCAAATTTAAAGATGTGAAAAGTTTTTCGCATATTATGTTATTCCATACCCCTCAAATGTACTGCTGCCTTCTGAAATTGACATAAAGTGAACGTTAAAAGATACATGATAACATTAAGTTAAATAATATAAAGTAGGCATATGTTTACAGACAAGAACACTACAAGAAAAGGAGTATTTCCTGAAAATTGAATAGTGCTTTATAAGTAAAAAATTTCTACCTAATGAAATCTTGTTTTAAGCTGTAACAAAAATCATACACACATACATAGGTGACCTGACTTTTGTTTAATACTTACACAAGATACAGAGTTGCATAACTTATATCAGTAAAGATCAATCAAATGTTGTGATTAATGTATAATGTAATGCAATATGTAAAGTGTGTTCCTTCAGGCTGTTTTCTAGGAACTCTTTGGAAAAAAACTTTCCTCTATTTGTCTGGGATTTATAAAATATATAATAGAAAACTATTATATATTATTTGATTTTGAAGTGTATTCCAGTTATTGATTGGTGCATGAGGAAATATTTCCAAACTGACTAGCTTAAAATAATATATTATTATTACCTATGCTTCTCCAGGTTAGCTTGGCTCAGCAGGGAATGTTCCTGCTCAAAATCTTTCATGGTGCTACAGTGAGTTGGTGGCTTGGGCTGAAGCTTTCTCAACTCTTCTTCACTCATATTTCTTTACCCTGAGCTAAAATGGCTGGAACAGCAGGAGTGTGGTTGAGCATGGAGACATGTACTCTTATTTAAAAACCAGTATGTGATTTTTCAGGCTTTGTCAATTACAAAAGCTTTACCTGGAGGGCCTCAGTGGGACAAGCTGCCCTCCCACACAACACTTGAGGCACAACCAGCGCAGGAGTCAAGATCTCAGACTCTTCTTCAGGCACCTCAGATCCTCTGCAGACACCTCTGCTCGGTGTTTCTTGCAGCGGGGAGGAGTGAGAAAACTTGAAAGCACTTTTTCCTACTCTAAGTCTACTTCTAGCCCTCTCTCCTCATTCTTCCCCCTACTTCATGGTCTATGAAACTGCTGGAGGTTTTTTCTTGTGGCCCCCTTAACAGTGAGATGACACCTATGTCTGCAGTGTTCCACCGGACTCTTGACCAGTGCATTGTTTCACAGAGGAAATGAAACTGGAGAGACAATGCTTTCTTCAATTTTAGCCTTTTGTCTTCTATCATTGCAGTAAGTGATTAAATAACTTCTTCATTTTTGACTTTCTGCTTTAATTGGCGACTTAAACATCTGGCAGCTCGGCTTTCTTCCAGTTTAGCTGATCTTCTGAGAAGCATTGCTCTTTTTCTGTGTGTGTGTGTGTGTGTGTGTGTGTTTGTGTGCAGACAGACAATGTTTGTGTATATACACACATATATACATATAGTCTGTCCACATACTTAGATTGGTAAGACCAAGCTTACATTGTGGTCAGCTCAAAATGGTTGAAAGTCTTACATTTCTCAGGATCCCAACAGAGTGTGTTGCAACAGATAGGAAGAACTGACAGTCTCTTGAGACCTGGTCTTCAAAACAAAACAGGCACAGCATCACTTCTGAAATGTTCTTTCTAATTGGTTGAGCATTGAAGAATTCACTCTGACTCAAAGAGAGGGATACCGACCTGTCTTTTGAGAAAAGAACTATCAGTGAGTTTGAGGCTGTCTTGAATCTGATATCCTTTGAAAGTTTGTTTTTCACTTTACTTTGAATTATCAGTAGAACAGTCAGCTGCTGTTAGGAGGAATAATGCTAAAGAACAAGGCAGAAGAACCTATGACAGGCTTTTCATATTTCCAAAAAAGCGTTATAAAATTGTATTTTAGAAATGTTCAAATGAGGTTAAAGTTAATCACTACAATGAATTATATACATGACTAGACACATCTCAACTCTCAACATTTTATGTAAGTAAAATCAAAGTAATCAATATGCTTGTATAAATGTTTGAAATAAATGTTTTATATTTAAGTTTTGTTTTGATCACAAGGTATAAAGACATAGTCCATTTGGTTAATTTTATCCTACTTATTTAATGTATTCTAGCTCTTATAACAGTTCCTGGCCCATGAGTATATGCTAAATAAATGTTTAGATGAATAAATACAGTATTACTTGAGACTATTATATTAAAGTCCTAGAATTTATTTATTAACATTTATACATTCTAACCACTTGTACAAATAGTAAAATAGTAAAATAATAGTCTCTTTCAATAACTTAGAAAAAGCATAAAATATTTACATACAATCCACATATTAAAATATAAGAAACAAAAGATACTGCAAGAAGCATAGAATAACACAAAATAACTTGGAATATACTTTACAGCATAAATAAATACTGGGAACTACAACAAAACTATATGTAATTTTAAAAAGCCTTGTCAATGTCATGTACCACCCCATTGACAATAGATATATCATAAGCTTACAGGAATATTTAAGGTAAAATAAAATGTCCCCATATTCATACATCTTTGAAGATGAGGAATTACTAAAAAGTAAAAATTTAATATCTTCAGGACAAATAGTTTCAATCACCAAAACAAAGGCAATCTCCAACAATTGACTTTGTAACTAACTGGAAACTTGTATTTTTATACTTATATAATAGATCATACTCATAATCAGATTTCTTCATGTTTATTCTTCCCTCATATTTATAGTTAAATGCTTTGGTAACTAACTAAATTAGTTACCAAAGTTCTTATTACTTCGTGGGCAGAAGTCCATTACTTTCTATAATGAAACTTCTGTATTTTCGCTCTTTTCTTCCTTTTTTATCTCTAGCGCTGACACTCTGCTTTCCTGCATAATACCTTATGGCTTGAGATTCTTCATGATTCCAAGTTCTTCATGATTTCAGCTTTCTGTCATAGATGTCTTTATGTCTCTCAGCTTCAATGCACTCTAACTTGTATTGCCTTTTCTCTTCTTTCACACATTAAATCTTACTGCTTATGACAGAACATCCCTCTTAGAGCATTTAACCCATGTTACCTTATAGTCTACCAGACAGGTTAGACAGAGATAGATGTTATTTGAATTATTGTAATCTGTGCAGCACAGTAACATGACCATTTCCCTTTAGATAGTTGCTTCAGGCATGTCAGGCATTCAATAAATTCTGCTCTAATATGTGGGCAGTACTATTTCCAGAAAATATAAGCCACAAGAAAAAGAGGCGTTGCAAATAAAGGAATGTGTGATTATAATCACAAATCTTAGGCATATATTATGTCAGATACTTTATAAATCATTAAAGTACAATAATAACAATAGTACAAAAAGGGAAAATAGAGGTATATTATAAGTAAATACAAGAATGAAATTATCTGACTAATCAAGGACATATTGGACATAAATGAAAAGAATTAGTGAACTCAGATATAACAGGAGGAAAATGGCCACGGAACCATGCAGAGATAAAAACCAAGAAAAAGACATAAAAGAACATAAGAAATAACAGGAATAGATTAAAATTTATCTAACAGTCTTATAATTTGGATCCCAGAAAAAAATGAATACAGAATATTATAGAAGCAACATTCAAAGAGAAAAAGGAAAGAATATTCAAATATCTGATTGAAGACAGTAAATCATATGTTTAAAAACTATTATAAACACCAAGCAGGAATGAAAACTACATCTAGGCACAGAGTACAAAATTGCTGAACACTGAAAACATAGAAAAATTCTTAAAATCATACAGTGTAAAAGGGAAAGAGGATATTAAAAGAGTATATTCCAAGTTATTTTGTTTTATTCTATGCTTCTTGCAGTATCTTTTGTTTCTTATATTTTAATATGTGGCTTATATGTAAATATTTTATAATTTTTCTAATTTATTTAAAGTTATAAGTTATTTATCTTCTCTATTTTTGTTGATATATAATAGTTTTGCATATTTTGAGGGTACGTGTGATAATTTGATATATCCATATAATGTGTAAATGTCAAGTCAGGCTTATTGGGGGTATTCATTACTTTAATGTTTGAATTAAATGTTTATCTTTAATTACTTTAAATGTTTATCTTTTCTTTATGCAGTGAACATTCAAATTCGTTTTTTCTAGCTAGTTGGAAATTTACAATACATGACTGTTAACTACAGTAGCTCTATTGATCCATTGAACCCTAGGTCTTATTTTATCTACCTGACTCATTGTATCTATTACTTTCTATAAAACAATGATAGGACTGACAGATAGCTTTTCAAATAACAGAATGATATACTCAGGAAAAAAACTAGGAATCTAATTCCATACAGTGGAAAATCCATGTCAAAAAAAAGGTAAAATAATTTTTTGTTTTAGAAAAAATATGATTTGTTAGAAAATTCTCAGTAAAAATGTACTGAGAAAATACTACTAAATGAGATCTAGGAAAAGCAAGGAGAAATAAATGACAATTAAAATGTTAACTAATTCAGTCAATTTAAATGAATATTAACTTGAAAACATTATGTCTGGGGAGTATTTGAATATATACCTATATATGTAATTAAAGTACATTTAAACAGCAGCAGAAAATATCTGAAGGATATGAAGTGAATGATCTAAAGTCCTTGAATTTTATAGGAAGTATTAAATGTAATACATTAAACTTTGGCAAAGCAAGAACTTTTGTTTTAAAGTTTCTCATAAGGAAAACTCTAGGCCCAAATAACTTCAGTGATTTCTATAAACATTTAATTTAAAGAATTATATTCATACAGAAAATATTGTAACAAATAAAAACATTTCTCAATTAGAAGAAGAGAAGGATAATACAAGGATAAAACAAGACAAAACATAAAAAGTTATAGGTTAATCTCTCTAAGAACATATCCATAGGAGTGCCAAATTAGAGTATGCAAAATATTAGAGTATGCATAATTAGAGTATACAAAATATTAGAGTATGTAAAATTTGAACCAAAATTAAGGGTAATTTATCACACCCAAGTTAAGTTTATACCAGAATGTAAGATTTATTTAAAATTTATTTCAATTTGTGGCTACAACACACAGGAAATAGTAAAACTGTCAATTTAAATAGATGTGAAACAGGAAAACAAAACACCTCTTAGTAAATGTGGAATAGAATCTGATAAAATAATTTTGAAGTGAACCTTTCATTTAACATTAAAACATTACATTTAATGGTGAAAGCTTTTCTTATATGAATAATAAGATAAAGATAGCAGTTATCATCATTTTTCTGTAATATTTACTGAATATTTCAAAACAGAAAAAGGCAAGAAAAATAAAAACACACAATGAAATTTAAAAGAAAAAAGTAAAAGTGTCAATATTCCCAAACCGCAAAGATAAAAAAAGTGTTTAGATTTTAGTAAGGTGGCTTGATATAATAGTATCATACAAAGTAACTGCATTTCTCAATGGGTTGACAGGTGCAGCAAACCACCATGACACATGTATACCTATGTAACAAACCTGCACATTCAGCACATGTATCCCAGAACTTAAAGCAAAAAAAAAAAAAGTTAGAAAATAAAAATTTTGAAGTACTATTTATCTATGGCATCAAAAATATTAAATACTGAGCCTAAATATTATGAAAAATATGCAAGAACCGTATACTGAAAATTTATATACCATGATTAAGAAAAATTAATGTATATCTAAATAAATAAAAAATAGGTAACTTTCTTGGATTGGAACATCTAAGTTTAAAGATGCCAGTTCTCCCCAAATTCATCTATAAATTCAATCTAAAAACAAGTCAGCAAGATTTTGTTTTCTGTTCTTAGCAGTTGACACTTTGTAAATATGCAAAGGAGCAAGACATCCAACTCAATGTTAACAAAGAGCAAAATAGGACAAATTACCAAATAATAAGACTTCTATGGCTATGTAGCAACTAAGTGAGTGTGACATTGGTGCCAGTACAGAAAAGCAGATCAGGGAAACAGAAGAGGATAAGGAGGAAGAGGAAATAATTGAATTTTTCATCTTTTTTGAGGTATAGGATATAGATACTGATTAACTAATCATCTTGATTAAAACTAAACAAAAGCAACACAAAATCTTAAATATAAATTTGTAGGCTGAAGAATCAAGCTTTGAGTTTCATTCTAAAAATTATTAAAGATAAAGAACTTATCACATAATTTTACTGAAAATTTCAGAATAGATTTACAAAAGAAATAGACTAGTCATTATGAAGTTTGTAACCTGTCTAACTTCTGTAGGCAAATGACCTTTTGTGGTGATTTGAAAGCCTGGCTGTGGTTTAAACATTATCCTAATTTTAGGTTTGTAGCTCAATCAACAAAGATTTTAAAAGCTTTGCCAGTCCTCTGATCTCTACTTGAGATTGACTACTTTGTGTAATAATCTTAAGGAGTCATGCATTTTTGCACGATGGGCCAAATCCTGATTTTGTTTTCAGCATCTTAAACCTCAAGATCATTAGTAGACAAAAATGTAAATATTTTAGGACTATATTTTATGTATTTGAAATGCATTTAATATGTAAGATTGTATTGTGCTCAAAGTTGTCATTTTATCCTGAGATAATTTTTACAAAATTTTCTTTATACATGGAGAAGACAGTCTATGAATTATATTTTATATCAAGAAAATTTTCACTTTTTTTCTTTAGAAGTCTAAATTACAGCTCTAGAGTGACAATTTGATCCCATGTGCAGTTTAAAGCCAATGTCAGCCCAGTGTTACATCCAAAAAAAAAAAAAATTAAAGTCTTAGTCCACAGGTATTGAAAAGTATTATAGGTCTTAGGAAGCTGATTAAGAGATTGTTTTTTCATACAACATATAGCAAACTCCCTAAAATCCTCTTTACACATCTGTCCTCAAAGCCTATTTATCAGGGAAGTTGTTCATCCTGTTTTTGCTTTCCCATGTTTTAGAAAGGAAGCCAAAGTAGCCAAGACCACACACACACACACACACACACACACACACACACACACAGAGTTATCATTTGGTGTTGCACCCTGTGATTCACCACCCAGATCCCCTTCAACAAAGAACCTGCTGTCTCAGTTGCTGGGAATTCTGTTGGTAGACATCTTCAGCTGAGCTCCTGCAGCAACTAACTAAGCTGCCTCTGGTCCAAGATTGTACTCTTTTTCAGGGTATTCCACTTCCAACAACTGATGAACTAAGGAAGTATGAAGGCCTGGCCATCTCTGCCACACTTAGGACACCTCTTCAGGGCCATTCCAGCTCCAGAGCTCCCCATGGAATTGGCCAAAACAGTTTTTGGGCTTCCATCACAGCTCAAATTCTCCCTGTGCTCCATCTTTTCTCTCCCACAGGGCTCTAAATAATCTGCATAATATCTAATATCTGCATAAAATTCATTTATAGTAAATTTTAATATAATAGTTTATTAAAATTATATTTTAAGTACATAGGAGTTATGAAATTAAAACTGTTGCCTATTCTACCTCTATTACATCAGTAAATAAAAAAAAATCCTAAAAACACAGGAAAAAGAATGATATGCAGTAGACTTAATCCTATTTTTTAAAATTATCAAGTCAATGATATTTTGTTTTTTATTGTGTCATTTTACAATTTCAGATATTTAAGGTGGAAAGTGCATGTAGAATCTGAAGTATCATCACTTTACCCTTCAAGAAATCAGAGATAACAGCATCCTTCACTTGAAACGTAATGATATACTTAAATTTTAGAAAGTAACTTCAATGAATGTTGGATAAACTGTGTCCTATATTTGCTGCAGTATTAAAGAACCCATATTTTGAAAAGCCTAACCCATGGCTTATGCTTTAAAATTTATAATAATTCTAACCTTAAAGTGTATCTTACTCACAGAGTATTGTTAGATTATATAAAAATTCTATTAATTTTGGGGTCTCCTATGTATTAATATCTGTGATCAACTTAATACCCCCAAATTGATTTATCTATAAATGCTTTCAAATAAATATATCACGTCATAACAGAAACTTAGGAGTTTATCAAAATAATTTATGGATCCAAAAGTGCATTCAAAAATAAAATATTTTTAAATTAGTAAATTGAGAATTAGAAGGGTAGAATTGATGAAGACATACAATATAACATTTTTCAGAGGATACAGATTTCTAAAATTTCATTTTAGATCAACTTTTCATAGAAAGATGTTCCACTGCAATTTCAAATGTGGTACTTCACTCAATTTATAGAATAAAAGGCTTTAAATTAAAATACTACCTCTTTCTTTAACTTCCAAGATCACTTATTGCAGGCTTTTCAGAATGTTCCTTAGAGAATACCTCTCTTGCTGCTAAATAGATTTTATTTAACTTGCCCTTCAATAGGATACAGACACAAGATGGTCCTTTTGCAATAACTGTATAGATCTTTACTGATTATTTATTTTGAATAAGGTGCTGTGAAATTTTGAATGTTGTATATCAACAAAGAAATGGTTAAATTACAGAAAAATGCTTAATATACGTGTAAGAGATATGTCTCAAATTAGGGTATGTTTAACGATAGGGCCAAATGCAAACTTGCAATATAGGTAAATGTGCAGAGTCCGCTTATTGCCTTGGGCCCCAGGGTCTCCAGCTTTTTGTGGTCTCTGGATGCTGTTGGGTTTCTGCCACATTATGGATAAATTACAGTTCTCACATAAGAACATTCTCATTATGTTATAAGAAGCACAAAGGTTGGCAAACTTCTGGGGCAATATGAGTCCAGCTTTGAGAAGAGAAGAGTCATAGCCAGTCAGAGTGTGACCCTAAAAAAGCAAAAGGATAGATATGGCACCCACCCAGAACAATCAGACCTGGGCAAACATTAGGAGGAACTGATTACAAATTTCAGGGTCCTTTAAAAGAACTATCTGTGCTCTAAGGTCAATATTTAATATCTTCTTCATCCTTAATTGGATTTTGTGCAAGATTGGTAGATTTTGGGGGACTGGACAGTTGATGAAAATAAGAATTCAGTTCAGGACTGTTTATATATGATGACAAGCAGTTTGGGAGGCTGTGACTGGAGGATTTCTTGAGCCCAGAAGTTCCAGACCAGTGTGGGCAACATGCAACATGGTGAGACCCCATTTCTACATTTAAAAAAATCAGCAGGGTGTGGTGTGCACCCATGGTGTCAGCTACTTAGAAGGCTGAGGTGAGAAGATTGCTTAGGCCCAGGAGGTTGAGGCTGCAGTAAGCTGTGTTTGTACCACTGCACTACAGCCTCAGTGACAGAGTGAGACCTTGTCTCAAAAAACAAACAAACAAAAAAACAGTGACAGAGATGAACGTGCGGGATGAGACTTCTGTAAACTTTAGTATTCTTAAATAAAATATATTCCCTCCTTGAGTTGTTGCTTATAGGTTATGTGGATGGTCAGCTGGTGAGTTAGCAAATAAGACTATCATGTTAGTATTAATTAAGGACTTGCAGCCAAACTGCCTAGATTAGAATCTTTCAGCGCTTAATAGCTTGGGCAAGGTATTTAACTTCCTGCGTTTGTTTGTGTGTTAATAACACTTAGTATATGCTGAATGCTTTTGTCCTTGCCAAATTCATATATTGATGCCCTGACTACCAATGTGATGGTATTTTAAGTGGGGCCTTTGGGAGGTAACTCAGATGACCTCATGAGGGTAGGGCTCTTATAAAAAGAGACATCATAGAACTTGTTTCTTCTCTCTTCATCGTGTGAGGGGACATAGAGAAGGTAGCCAGCTACAAGCTAGGAAAAAGGCCCTCACTGGGAAACAGATATGCTGGCACCTTGATCTTGGACTTCCCATCCTCCCAAACAGTTAGAAATAAACTTCCATTGTTTAAGTTTTTGTTACAGCAACTCAAGCTAAGACAATGCCTATAAGACAGATACTTGAATGCAGAAAGTTTACTGCGATCAATTCTCCCTTGGGGGAGTGAAGAAAGTAGGCTTGGACGTGGTGAGAAGTTAAATTGTGCAGTTGCATAGGCCTCAACCAAGGAATTCTGAATTTGCCTGTCCCACCAGTATTGTCATGGTTTGAAGCAAAATATTCAAGCTTTGTCTGCTCCTCACAAGCTGGCATCATTTGATATAGGATAACAAGGACAGAAGAAAGGGTGGTGAACTTGGGCAGTGAAGTCAGCCCTCCAAACAGCTTAATAAATAAGAGCTTCCAATCTGGGAAGGGACCCCTCTGAGTAGCATACTAGAGCACCTACTGCAAGTATACAATGTGTATAAATATAAGAGTGCCTGGAACAAGTAAATGCATTGAAGTCCTTGTCAAAAAGAAGTTGGGTTCTCAGAAATAAAGCTGCTTGTAGCAAGAGTTATCAGTAAGTTTATTGAATCCCTTGGCATTTGGGAACAATTCATTTCTGGGGTACTGTTAGATGGAGAAACAGCATCAAATATGGAGGGGCAATATAGTAATGTGGGGAGGACAAGGGATCCCTTCCACTACTTATTAGATTTGTACTTTTAGGCAAATCTCTTACAATCTCTAGGAGTTATCATGACATAATATTTTTCACTTTTAAATGTTTTAAATTCTTATATCAGAGTTTGTAATAATCCATGTCTTACAAACAGTGCTTTATAAAATTGTAAATATTAAATATAGATACATAGTAATATATATAAATAGATATACATACTTACAGCAACTATTTGAAAGAACCAAAAGTATTTATTGCTGGACTTAAAAATAAAACCAAGGAGTCAGAAAATATTTAGTCAAACGCAATTTTTATACTATTGCCTTGCTTTAAATTTCATAGCAATTTTCTCTTTTTGTAAATACAAGGTAAATGAAATATTTTAATCATGTTACTGTTTAATGTGTGTGATGCAGCAAATATGGAATATCCTTTGAGGTTTGGCCCATGTAACATGCATCTGAAATTCTCAAAGGCAATGATCCAGGGGCTGGATCATCAGATTATATCATAGTTCTCAATTATGTAAGTAAGGAAAGCTAATTTTAGCAATTACTGAAAGTGAATCTACTTCTGAGGTATTCTGTCATGTAAGGCAGTGGAAAAAGATGAGTATATAAAAAACAGTATAGTCATAGATTTATTTACAATGAGAAAAACAACTATCAAACCACCTAAACATTCAGATCCACTGATCTTTTATTCTTAGGGTAAAATGATAAGGCAAACTAAAATATAGTTAAAGGATTTCTTAGTATGGGCTCTTTCAGAACATATGGGGATATTTTGGTAATGTAAATGGTTAATTACATTAATGTTTTATACCAACATTGTCCTATTTCCATGATAGAATAGATGAGCTACAGTCATCACCAGACTTTTGAGTCCACATGCTAGGCATGGTTAACATGGTAAATGGCAAGGTTAGCATAGACAACCTTTATCTCTAACTCTAGTAATAATTACCTATTTTCTGTTTTCTCTCTCTCTCTTTTTTTTCCTGTCATTATCAATAATTAGGTTAGAGTAACAGGTTTTTTCCCTCACATTGGGAACAATTTTTTTTCTTAAGGATGCTTTAAATACATCTCATCTATTACATATAAACTTCATGGTTTAAATTATTCAACCACCTTTATAATAAATATATTTTAAACATTGTTAGAATGTCACTGCTATTTAAAAATCTATTTGACAAGTATGCATCTCAGATTTTAGTAACAATATTCTACAGCATTAAGGCCACTCTAACACTCTAGACATATGAAATGTTAAAAATATTTGGGTATGGACATGGTGACCACCTATTTGTAATCAATCTACCTGATTATGTCTCAGTAGCTTGAAGCTATTGGAATGAAGAACCATTTCAACCTCTAATTTTCCCTCCAAGCAACTGGACATGAGTAGATATGGTGCCTTTTCTCTTACTTCCTTAGGTCAGTTTCCCTAAAAATAGAGCTGGAGTCTGCAATTCTTATGCAGATATTTATAGAGCGAGTACTCTCAGGATAAACCTGTAAGAAAGCAAGGGAAACAGAGAAAGGAAGGTGAAAAGTTTAGAAAAGATACCGATTCAGCTGGTGTCTAGACTCAGATTCCCCAGGGAGCTCTCATGAGTGAATAGCAACCACAGTGTCATTCCACCTCAAAATGAGGGCAGTGGGCTATTGTAACTCTATGTATAAATCAGTCATCAGCTGGGGCTGGAGTAGGAGTTGTAATATCTTGGACATCTTTTGGAGAGGCAGCTCCAGTTGGGCATTGGCAATCATCTAAATAAATTAGAAGCTTTTATTAGGCAACAGACAAGTGGAGTGATGGAATCAGCAGCTCAATAAAGGAGATTCTGGTGGATCTCGCAAATTTTAAAGTTCCGTTTTTATTGTTTTTTAGTTCAAAATCTTTTTAAAATTTATCTTGAGATTTCATCTTTGAGCTATGTGGTTTTAGAAATGTGTTGTTTAATCTCCAGATATTTTGGGATTTCTCAGCTATTTCTCTGTTATTGATTTCTAGCTTAAGTCCATTATGGTCTAAGAGCAGACATTGTATGATTCTATTCTTTTAAATTTGTTAAAATGTGTTTTATGTCCCAGAATTTTGTCTACCTTGGTGAATGTTCCACATGACCTTGAGAAGAATGTGTATCCTTTTGTTATTCATAAATTAGTCTATAGATGTCCATTATATGCAATTGATCAGTGGCGCTAAGTTCAACTCTGTGGTTACTGATTTTCTGCCTGCTGGATCTGTCCATTTATAACAGAGGGGTGTTAAAGTATTCCACTGTAAGAGTGAATTAATCTATTTCTCCATGCAGTTCTATCAGTTTTCGCCTCATGTTTTGACACTGTGTTTTTAGGTGTATTCATATTAAGGATTTTTATGTCTTGTTGGATAATTGACCCCCTTATTATTATACAATGTCCTCTTTATCCCTGATAAATATCCTTGCTGTGAAGTCTGCTTGGTCTGAAACTAATATTACTACTCATGCTTTATTTCTATTAGTATTAGCATAGTATATATTTCTCCATTTACTTTTAATCTTATGTATGTGTTTTTAAATTATAGATTTAGGGAGTACAAGTGCAGCTTTGTTACATGGATATGTTGCATATATGTAATACATCTTTTAATGTAGCCATAACCCCAAGTCTCCAATGATGATTATTCTACTCTGTATGTCCGTGTGTATACATTATTTAATTCCCACTTATAAGTGAGAACATATGTGTTTGACTTTATGCTTCTGAGTTATTTTGCTTAAGATAATGGCCTCTAGTTCCATTCATGTTGCTGCAAAGACAGTATTTTATTCTTTTTTACTACTGAGTACTATTCTATTGTGTGTGTGTACATATATATATATATATATATATATGCCACATTTCCTTTATCCAATTATCCATTGATGGACATTTATGTTGATTCCATATCTTTGCTAATGTGAACAGTGATGCTGTAAACATTAGCACTGATATATTTTTGGTGTAATGATTTCAGTTCTTTGAGTAGATAGATACCCTGAAGTGAGATTGCTAAATCAAATGGTAGTTCTATTTTCAGTTGTTTGAGAAATCTCCATACTGTTTCCCGTAGAGGTTATGCTAATTTACATTTCTACCAGCAGGGTGTAAGTGTTCTCTTGTCTCCGCATCATTACCAATTATCTGTTGTTTCTTTTCTTTCTTTCTTTTTTTTTTTTTTCTTTTCTTTTTTTGAGACGGAGTCTTGCTCTGTCGCCCAGGCTGGAGTGCAGTGGCACCATCTCGGCTCACTGCAAGCTCTGCCTCCCAGGTTCACGCCATTTTCCTGCCTCAGCCTCCCGAGTAGCTGGGACTACAGGCGCCCGCCACCACACCCGGCTAATTTTTTGTACTTTTAGTAGATACGGGGTTTCATAATAGACATTCTGACTGGTATAAAATGGTATCGCATCTGGTTTAAGTTTACGTTTCTTTGGTGCTTGGTGATTTTTTTTTTCACGTGCTTGTTGACCACTTGTATGTCTTCTTTTGAAAAATATTAGCTCATGTCCTTTGCCCATTTTTTCATGGTGTTATTTTGTTTATTTTGATTTTTTAGAGATATTTGAATTTCTTGGAGATTGTGGATATTAGTTTTTTAATCAAATGCATAGTTTGCAAATATTTTCTCTCATTCTGCAGGATGTCTGTTCATTCTGTTGAATATTTCTTTTTCTGTGCAAAAACTTTTTAGTTTTAATTAAATCCCATTTGTCTACTTATATTTTTGTTGCATTTGCTTTTGAGGTCTTAGTCAAGAATGCTTTGCCAAGGCCAATGTCCAATAGAGTTTTTCTAGGTCTTCTTACAGGGCTTTTCTGGTTTCAGGTCTCAGATTTAAGTATCTAATCCATGTTAATTTTTGTATAGAGTGAGAAATAGAAGTCCAGTTTCATTCTTATGTATTTGGCAATCCAATTTTCTCAGCACCACTGTTGAATAGAGTGTCCTTTCCTCTGTGTATGTTTTTGTCAGCTTTGTC
Organism: Pan troglodytes; assembly: GCF_028858775.2. Lineage (NCBI taxonomy): Eukaryota > Metazoa > Chordata > Mammalia > Primates > Hominidae > Pan > Pan troglodytes. The sequence goes on from NC_072411.2 coordinate 95,718,414, forward strand.
AAAGATAAGTTGGCTGTGGTCTGTGGCTTTATTTTTGGATTTTCCATCCAGTTTCATTGATGTGTTTGACTATTTTTTTTTTCAGTACAATGCTGTTTGGGTTTCTATAGCCTCACAGTGTAATTTCAAATCCGATAATGTGATGCCTCCACCTTCTTTTTTTTTTTTTTTTAATTTTGCTTTGGATTTCTTTGACTACTTGGGCACCTTTTTGTTCCATATAAATTTTAGGATTTTTTTTTCTAGTTCTGTGAAAAATGCCTTTGGTATTTGAATAGGAATTGCATTGAATTTGTAGATTGCATTGGGCCATGTGATCATTTTAATGATACTGATTCTTCTGATTTATGAGCACAGGATATTTTTCCATTTGTTTTATTATCTATGATTTCTTTCATCAGTGTTTTTTAGTTCTCCTTGTAGAGACCTTTAACCTCCTTGTTTAAATGCCTTTCCAAGTGTTTTTTTTGTTGTTGTTGTTGTTGTTTTTTTTTGCTATTGTAAATGGGAATAAGTTCCTGATTTGGTTGTCAGTTTGATTAGTATTGATATATAGAAATATTCTTGATTTTTGTACATTGATTTAATATCCTGATATTTTACTGAAGTCACTTATCTATTCTAGGAGTCTCTTGGCAGAATGTTTAGGGTTTTCTAGGTATAAGATAATATCTTTAGAAAACAGATAATTCGACTCTGTCCTTTCCAATTTGCACGCCTTTTATCTCTTTGTATTTCCTGGTTGCTATGGTTGGAAATCCCAGTACTGCATTAAATAGGAGAGGTGAAAGTGGTCATCCTTGCTTGTTCTGGTTCTCAACAGGAATTTTTTGAACTTTTCCCCGTTCAGGATGATGTTTGCTGTCACATATTACTTTTGTTATTTTGAGGTATTTCTTCTATGCCTTGTGTGTTGAGGTTCTTTTTTTTCTATCATGAAGAGATGCTGAAGTTTATCTTTTTCTGCACTGATTGAGATGATAATATGGTTTGTGTTTTTAACTATGTTTATCTGATGAATCACATTTGCTGATTTCTGTATGTTGAATGATCCTCACATCTCTGAAAGAAACCCCGCTCAGTCGTTTGTATTATCGTTTTGATGTGTTGTTGGATTTGGTTTGCTAGTATTTTGATGAATATTTTTGCATCTATGTTCATCAGGGATATTAGTCTATGCTTTTCTCTTTTTATTGTATCCTTGTCTGAATTTGGTATCAGGGTGATACTGGCTTTGCAGATTGAGTTAGGAAGGATTCTTTCCTCATCGATTTTTTGGGAAAAATTTCAGTAGAATGGCTACAAGTTTTTCCTTGTATGTCTGATAGAATTTGCCTGTGAATCCATCTGTTCCTGTGTTTTTCTTGTTGTGACATTTTTTATTACTAATTCAATTTCACTACATGTCACTGGTGATTTTTATATTTATAGTGGGTTTCCTCGAGATTACATGTATTTGGTTATTTTTTGATCAAATCTCCTCTATCTCTTCCTTTGAACATTGAGACTTGTGACAATCTCTTTCTCTTCCTTGGAACTTTTAGACTATTGGCATTCAAAGTGATTCCACATACAGTTGAATTGATATCGGCCATATTTGTTACTATTTTTTATTTGTTGCCCTTTTTCTTTGTTCCTATTTTTGTCTTCCACTGTTTTTTTTTTCCTTTTGTGGTTTTAACTGATTATTTTATGTGATTCTATTTTCTCCCCTTTCTTAGCATATAATGTATACTTTAGCTGCACCGGAAGTAACTACTTTTACATCCTTTATCTATTTATTGTAGTATAAATGTTTTATATTTGTATCCGTGTTTTAAAATAATATGCTATATTATTATCCATGATAAAAAATTTAGACATTATCCATTTATACTCTTGTATGTGAAGTTAGTATTTCAGTTTCCTTAGGCAACCTCTTCTCTCATTCTTGTAAGTTTCCATCACAACTATAGTTAATTCTTATAGATTGATTTTCTAAAAAAAAAATACACACACACATATACACACATATGCACAAGCGTTCACTGTTGAGCAAAATAATTTACTATGTTTTATTTTTCTTAAACAACCTATCATTTTTCCTGGAGGTAATACTCATTTTTATTTTTCCTGTGTTTTATTATCTTTTAAATATAGTATTTCCACAACAGCTCTGTAAAATGCGTCACATTTACCTAAGGATAAAAAATAATTTTTTATTTTCTTTCACTTGATACTTTGTTCCTGGAGGCCTTTATTCTTCTGTTAAAACCAGTATTGTTCAATCTCTAAATTTGCAGGACAATTATGAGATGGGATTGTAGAAAAGTACAAGAGAGCAATCTGTGAACTTTTTTAAGGTTTTCTGTGTAATGCCTCAAGTTCTGTAATTTTCAACAATTTTCCTTTTTTTGTAGTTATAAATGGTGTAATACATTGCTCTTTAACATTTTCTTTATTCTCACTCTAGTTCCTTTAATTAGATATTTAAATTTTCTACATTTATTTTATCTAATATTCTCTATCTCTTGGTCCTTTATTCTATTGTTAGAAAAGACTTTTGTTTTTAGTTTAAAAAGTCAACTATATTTTTAATTTTTAAGTGTTAATTTCTGCTTTCTTCCTATAGCTTTCAAAGATTGTTTGATGAATCGTCTTCATTTTCTTATAATCAGCATAACATGAGTAATATATGTGAAGTCTTTTCCTAGTTCCTGGTTTGTGTCTGATCCTAATCTGTTTGTTATGTTCTCTCTATTGTATGTTGGAGACAGTCCTAAATCTCTGATGATCCTTGGATACCCAATTCATATTTAATATGAGGTTCACAAAAGCTGGTTGGAAATTGTTAGTTTCCATAACTGTTGAGTTTTATGATAGACAACTGATTTTTTTTATGAGAAATCCTCAAATGCTATGACTGTAAATTTATTTTTCCTGTGAAGTAGTTGAGTTTCTCTAGAGAAGGGCCTCTCACTTCTCTGCCAGGCATGTCTGATCTAGTTGCCGACGCAATTAAGCTAGGTGGAAAAACACAGGGGGCTTCAGACTGAGAGAGAGCAGGCACAGACAAGGACTGGGAGTGGGAGAAAACAATAAAATCAGAGTAATTAAGGATAAGTCATGATAGTGAGTTTATAACTCTTTTCTCCTTTCTACACAACTAGCTAAGGAATTTTCCTGGTATGGGTGGGAATACCAGTTCCTGTTGTTCTGGTCTCCTGGTATTAGACCAGATTTATGTCCTGGTCTGTTGTCCTAGTAATCCCAATGTCTATTTTCCTGGTATGGTTGACAACTAGTATTTGTATGTTCAGATAATCTCTAGTGTTTTCAGTTTTTACCTCACACTTATTTAGTATTTTTCTTGTATTTAACACTTCTATTTAAATTTTTTTCTCTCCACTAAACTATTCGCCATTTTCATTTCAGGTTTCTTTCTTTATATGTTGTCATTGGTGTCACAGCTGTCTATATATTTTATGGATTGAGAAATTTAAGTTTCTATTCGTTATTGCTGTTTTAAAATGATTTCAAGAGAAAAGGCAGAATCTACTATCCTGAAACTATAAATCTCTCATCTCATCGTACAGTTTAAATGATTTCTTTCTTGTTTTATTTTTAAGGACAAATGGACATGTTTGCTGTTTCTCAGTGGTGTAGCTATTGTACAGTGGCTGGAAATACCCTTCTAGTAAATTATAAAACTTTTCATAGCATATGTATCTCTCTGAAGTAATGTCTAAATTGTATTGATTGCATCTTTGTCTGTGAGAGGTTAAAATTAAGGCTAAATTGTGGTAGTCATTTTAAATGTCAGTTTCTAGCGAGAAAATCGACATCATCCTCATATAAAATAAACGATATGAAATTTCTATATACTATTTTTTAAGATGTTCCTCCTTTAGAGAGTTAATAAAAGTGCACATTTAGGGGGTTAATAAGAATCCTTATTTTGATGTCTTTGAATGAGCATTCAATAGCCATAGGCCAAATTTGTAATTGATTTGATAGTGAATGTTACACAAAGTCTTAATTACTTTACTTTTAAAAACCATTATCACCCTTTCCTAACCTAAAAAAAAAATTCTAACGATTTAGACTACTTTCTAACACGGTTTTGATATATACTGCATGTCATCAATTTCTGATGAGATCTTTTTGGGATATATTTGAACAATAATTGTGTTCTATTAATAACATGTTTTATTGTATCATGTACAAACAGGTGTTGGCCAAACTACATATACAAGAAAGAATACTTTACCAATATAAATTATTTTATAATAATTTTATGACATAATACATCAATATTAATTTTATACTAAAGATTAATATTGTCTATTTTGTTATTTTATAATTAACATATTGTTTAACTGCATAAATATTGTCAAGTTTTTGAAATATGTAAACATACATTTATTATGTTCAGAGTTTACTTATTAAGTATGGCACATATTAAAAATTCCTCATATGATATCATTTTCCATGAGATATATTTTTACTTCGACTATTTCAATAAAGATTCCCATGGAAACAATGTCAGTCCTTCATATCAAGGATAAATCCAATTATCCCAAAGCATTTGTCACTCTACATTACTTTAAACACAATATGTATGTGTGTGTGTGTGTGTGTGTGTGTGTGTGTGTATGTGTGGGTAAGTGCTCTAGATTCAATGATGAATATTTTGAACATCAAATGAAATGAACACTGAATAAACATGCAATATTTTGACCTTGTTTCAGACAGAATGCTTTAATAAGAAAATGTGTTGTTAGTGGCTCACACCTGTAATCCCAGTGCTTTGGGAGGCGGACGAGGGACAATTGCATGAGCCCAGGAGTTTGAGACCATTCTGCGCAATGCAGAGAGACCTCATCTCTACAAAAGATTAAAAAAAAAAAATTAGCTGGGCCTGGTGGCACACGCCTGTAGTTCTAGCTACTTTCGAGGTTGAGGTGAGAGCATCACTTGAACCTAGGAGGTGGGGCTGCAGCGAGCCATGGTCACACCACTGCACTCCAGGCTGGGTGACAAAGCAAGGTGCTGTCTCAAAAAAAAAAAAAAAGAAAGAAAGAAAAAGAAAAAAAGAAAAGAAAAGAAAAAATAGATTCTAATATCAACTTTGTGCACATAAGCAAAAAATGATGTAGGTTTCTGAGAGAAATATCTAGGTTAAAATATATACTTGTTTTAGCCCATATGCAATTATAATGGCTCACACAAAGTATAAACTTAGTATATATTTGTTAAATGATTGAATAAATTAATAAAATATAGAAAAAATTAAGTGATATAAGGAAAATATGTGGTTTTAAATTTATCCGAAATATTACCATTTCCACTTTTAAAGTATATCTTTCTTCAAAACATTTAACATATATCCTGATTGATCATTATCCTAGAGTTGGAAAAATATCTGGATTAAAATAATGGATTTCAAAATATAAATCATTTTCTATATATGATTTAGAAAGCGAACCCTCAATTGATTTTACATTTAGTTGAATAAATAGACTAACTTTTCATACAGTAGACAGAGTGCCTTATAGATATCATATGTTTTATTGAAGCATAATTTATGGTATAATAAAATACACAAGTATTAACTATACAGCCTCTGAAATGCTTGCAAAGCGTACATCAAGTCTTTCAATGGATGTGTACATTCACTATTATATATAAATGGAAAGAGCATTATGTTGTCATAGGTATGAATTTGTTCAGCTTCACTAGATTCTTGCAATAATTTTTCAAGGTAGACATAAAAATTTGCCTCCCAACCAGCAGTATGGAAGAGTTCCACTTTCTTGTCCAAATATACTATAATATTTAATTTGTATCTTATAAAAATTATTTTATTTTAGGGAGCCAAACGAGACCCATAGATTGTTATTGCTTAGTGTTTTGTTTTATTATTTACTGCTTCTTTAAATCCTGTTTTAAAATATAGGATTCCTTTGAACTCTTTTCTCTGTTATTCCTCATACAGTGCTTTTGTGGTTATTTCTGTGTTGAAAACAAAGCAAAACAAAACAAAATAAAAAAAAAAAAGAAAGAAACTGCATCATTTGTTCTGTAAAGTTTTTGGTAGTCTAGCTTTGCTAATTGCATCTCATTATATCATTTAACATATATACCTGTTTTTCCTGTTTCATTGTTACTTAGAGCTTTTTGATATGAGTAAATACATGTGTGCATGTGTGTGATGTTTCTGATATTTCATAGGCAGATGGTAAAATATCAAATATATATTTCTCTAACTTGAATTTTTTGCTTAACAGTACAGCTTGATCAGTATTCCAGTGTAGGGTATAGAAGTGTTATTTCCTTTTAACACTATGTATGTTTCCATTTTGTGGACATAATATCAGTTATCATTAAGTCCTCTATATTTTCCAATCTTTTACTATATAGACTGTGTTGTAATGTAGAATGTAATATGCCTTGCACATGTCTTTCTACATTTTACTGATTGTCTTTTGTATGGGCTCTTAGAATACATTTTCAGGTAATTTTTTTAGGCATTGCCAAACATAGGTTTATAAATTAACTTTGTAAAAATTGAAATCTTTATTGTGTTAAATTTTCTTATCGAAGAACATGATATGCCTTTCCATTCCTAATGTTTAATCTTTTTATTATAAATTTCTAATCTATTGTAGTTGTTTTCAAAGAACATTTTCTGTGTCATATCAAATCTTTGACAGGTTCAAATTTTCTTTAAAGCCTCATATAGGGTCAGTTTTTGAAAGAATGGTATTTTTTTTGCCTGTTGTAAATAGGCATCTATATAAAGGCATTAATTCTAACTTGTAACATGTTGTTCAAATACTTTATTTTTTGGTCAGGTTGTTCTATTGATAATTGAGAGATCTCAATTAATATCACTTGCATAATGTTGGATTTATTAGTTTTCAGTTTTCCAGTTTTTCCCTGGAAGTCTATTAACTTTTGCCGAAATTATTTTGAAAATATTATATTAGGTAAACAAATTTTGGATTGTAATCTTTCTGGTTATTTGAGTCTAGTATCACCATGTAAATATCTCTAACATTTTTATTTATTTGTCAACATCTTTTATTTTCTTATTTTATCTCATACAACCCTGAATTCTTGTTGTTAGTATATGTGTATTATATCTATCTATTCCAAAGTTCTAGCTTTTGATCATTTCAATTATTATGTTTTGGATATGTTTTCTCTAAAGAGCATTTTGTTGGAATATTTTTAAAATTTATTTATTTATTTATTTATTTTTTTGGACAGAGTCTCGCTCTGTTGCCCAGGCTGGAGTGCAGTGGCAAAATCTTGGCTCACTGCAAGCTCTGCCTCCCAGGTTCATGCCATTCTCCTGCCTCAGCCACCCGAGGTAGCTGGGACTACAGGCACCTGCCACCATGCTTGGCTAATTTTTTGTATTTTTAGTAGAGATGGGGTCTCATTATGTGAGCCAGGATGGTCTCGATCTCCTGACCTCGTGATCCTCCCGCCTCGGCCTCCCAAAGTTCTGGGATTACAGGCGTGAGCCACTGCACCCGGCTAAAATTTATGTTTTAACATGAATGGTAATATACAACAAATTTATTCTTGAATTTTGCTTTCTACAATAAATCTGCATATCTTAGCTGATGAAGTTTTTAGCCTTTTGTTGATTTTCCAAAATTTTATTATATGAAAGACAGTGATCACAATTTTTTTCATTTATTTTGTATTGATGTGCACATATTTGTGTAAATGTACCTACGCACTAGTGTATATGTCTGAGTGTTGTATGTGGTAGTGCTGGTAAAACAAAGGCAGAATAGGTCCTGGTTAAGCACCTGGAATTGCTTGCATTGGATCTCAGCTCTATAATTTAAACAGCTCCTTTATTTAACTAGACTTTGAACAAATGATACAATCTTTTTGTACTTAGATTTTTCTCTTGTATAAATTGTGAGAGCAGTAATGTATATCTCACAGATTTATTGTATTCCATGAGTTCGTACATATAAAAATATATGTTCTTTATGTTTATGGAACAAAGTAGATATACTATAAGTATTTGGTATTCTTCTTAGTGTCATTTTTAAAATCATTGATGTTCTCCACAGGCACTACTGTAATTTAAAAACAGAAATGATTTATCAAGAACTTCAAATCTTTTTCAAGAGCTTTATCAAGAACTTCAAATCTTTAGTGCCAAAGGATATTGGACAGATAACATGTGCGCAGACACTTGTGAAGTACCATATCATAGGTGTCAGTGAGTCAACAAATTCATCTCAGGGCTTGTCTTTACGTACCTATGTTTGTTACTGTCCTCAATCCTGCAACCCCTACCCCTCACCACAAGGTGCATGAGACATTCTGTGTCACTAAGGGTAAATATAATGAGATAATTGAATAATTATAAAGTAGTATACAAGTAAAGCAAGGCAAAAACAAAACACAGCAAGCAACAACAACAGAAAACCCCACTGATATTAGAATAGGTGACTTTAGCTCTGTTTTCTTGAGGTAAATAGGTGCATTGTGGTCACTTTGGATAAAGAGATACATTATGCGTGGCTGTGTCTACAATGTCTATGTTTCAGCTTGTTTTATATGAAACAAGAAAATAGCTGTATGTTTAATATAGGGTTTTTACAAGGATTAAACACAATGATACAAGTAAAGCAAAAGAATATTTCCAGGTTAATCATAACCACTCAGTAAATGCTATATATATGAAGATTATTATTAAAATATAATATGATGCCTTATAATATATAAATATGTAATTCAATGTATATATGATATACTCATTATTGTATATATTAATGATTACCATTGTTTTCACTTTATTTCAAAGACAATCAGAATATTATAATATAGAGTAGGAAGAAAATAATTACTGCCTGGCTTATTCTTGTATACATTTTGACAAAAAAAGTAGAAAAATGCATAATAGAACTAAATAGCCACAGATTTTATTATATATCATAAAAGATGTTTTCAACCTCTTTATTAAATCATAATGAGTTTTACATTATTTTCTACCTGAAGCTTTTATCAGTACTAAATAAAAATTCTAGTAAATATTGAATTATATTATTCTTTCAGCAAAAAAATAGTATTTTATTATCTCTACAAAATGTAGAGGGGAGTATTCTAGGTAACTGAATGTTTCTTAGCCTAACTTCTTGCTTGAAGAAGGCCTTGAAACAAAGACTTGCATACAGATAGCTTATTTTAGCAAGTGATATCCTAAGGAACAGTAGCAAGAGACTTGGGAGTGTTAAACAGAGAAGATTAAAAGCCAATTTAAGAGTATGCTGTTGAGCTGCTTAATTATGTAGGCAACTGCTCATAAATCTTATTGACTACTCTTGGGGTGCCTTGTAGAACGCACCTTCAACTTGAGCCCTTGAAACAAGGAAGGCATGACAATATGCTCGCAGACTCTTCTTATAATTGGTGAAGAATTTTCTTAGGTTTTCTTAACCACTTGTGATTTCAGGTTTGTGATCAAACCAGAATGACTGAGCTGACTCCTGTTAGAGTCCTATGTTCTCAGAGAAATACTGGGGGAGAAATCAAGAGGTAAGTAGTTCAGCCAAGGTGGAGTGGTACCAGATTGCACCTAAGGCAGCTCATTGCCGCAGCAATGAGTAAGAACTGGAATTAAGTGAAGGTAGAGGATATGTGACAGAGGACTAGACATGTCCACTATAGAATATAAATTTTTCTAGACTAAAATAATCTATTTTTTTTCTCAGCACAGTTATCAACAGAAAAAACACCAAAGTTGTTCTTTTTTTTTAAAGCTACTATTAGAAGTTTCAGAGAGGCAATGCCTCTCTTTTCTTGCTTTTTATTCTCACTTTCTCTCTCTTCTCACTGGTTCATTTTTTTTTCTTTTTCCTCCCTCTTACTACTTCTGTCTCTTTCTCACTGAAACATAATGAGATAGAAATAATTTCTAATAGCTCATATTGAGGAAATGATTAATGCAACATCTTAAAAATAAATATATACATTATATACATTTCCCAGGGCTGCCATAGGAAAGTACCACAAATTAGGTGGCTTAAAACGATAGAAATGTATTGTCTCACGTTTCTGGGGGCTTTAAATCTCAAATCAAGGTGTCAGCTGGACCATGTTTCTCTGAAACCTCTAGAAGAGAGTTCCTTCTTGCATTTTAGCTTCTGCTAATTGTCAACAGTTTTCACAGTCTTTGACATTCTTTAACTTGAAGATGGGTCACTTCAATCTCTGCCTCTGTTGTCACTTGACATTCTCCCTGTGTGTATTTCTAATTTTCTTATAAGTACACCAATCATACTAAATTAAGGCCCACCCTACTCCAGTATGATCTCATCTTCACTAATTACATATGCAAAGATTCATTTTCTAAATAAGTCACATTCAGAGGTTCTGGGGTTAGGACTTGAAAATATCTTTTTGGGGGACATAACTCAAACACATACATTATTTGTGTAAATAATGTGAAAAATCTGCTCAATTATTTTCAAAATCTGATTAATTATTTTACATCATTATATGCCCAGACATATGCATCTGATTTTTCTCCTTGTTTTCAGTTCAAAATTTTGTGAGACATGCTCCATTTGTTTTTGCTTGTTGGTTCTATTTTTAGCAGATTTACCAACCATTGGGAATTTGAGATTTTCTTTAGATACAATAATATAAAGGTCATCTGAATTTTGTGCTTGTAATTATTAAAAGAATCTGTTATATACTTGTAAATATTATGAGAATCTATTACCTTAAACTCTGTCATTTCTACTTATTTCCTTGTGGGAAGAACAGACATACCTATTTATGGTTTTTATGAGTTGGGATCCATTTAGCTAAAATTGTGAGTAGGGTAAAATTTCTCTGGTGTTGTTTGCCTCCCATAGAAAATGACAAAATAATGTACATCCTTCAGATTAGGGACAATATTCAATTTCTCAGTAACCTGTACTATAGTTTCTGGTTACTCCTTTCTCAGTGTTTTTTTTTTTTCCCTCTGTCAAAGCCTATCAAAACCTCAAAACCTAATTTTTTTCTTTTTTTCTGACTACTCACTATTTTCTTAGTAAACTCTGCTTCCATGCTCTTCTCCGTGGTTTCTGACAGGGCCAACGATGTGACAATTTACTTCATCTCAAGATGTACAATTCTTCATATAGACCTTGCTCATGTTTTGTGATTGAGGTAAAACATTGATATTATTTGTGACTCATTATGGTACATTGTTCCATACAAGAGCCTCCTCATCTTTTCTCCTCTCTCTAGCTAATGGTTTTAATTCTGATCATATTTGACCTATACTTTTCAATTCAGACTAATATTGATTGATTTCTCTATTTTATGTGCATAATAAACACAAACATCAGATTTATAACTACCTTAAGTAGAAGGAAGTGTGATACTTTAAAACAAAGAAAGCACTAGTTATAACATGTGTAGTTCACCTGCCTGTCAGTAAAGATAAGCTCCAGCTGCCAGCTTAGTGCAGTATCAACATCCTCAGGGGCTTTCGGTGTCTTTTTGTTCATTTGTTTGTTTGTTTAACACAATGGTAATCATAAGACCAGCTTTGTGCCTCAGTAATGAAGCAAACAAAGAAAATGAGAGGTTGCTTTTCTGTGGCTATAATAGAATATGCATCAATCGCCTCCCTCACTGGTGGATGTAGCCAGTTTCTTTGTTTTTCTCAATTGTATAGATTTCACAGAGGTAGGACAATACAGCGGTTTAGATCACGGACTACTTTGGTTCAAGCAGCACTTACACTTTCTTGGTATATAACCATAGGTATGTTGTCGTATCTCTTTGTTCTTTTGCTTTCCATCCGTGGACAAAATTATTACCTATGTATAGAATTCTGGTGAGGAGAAGTAAATGAGATGGAGAAACATTCTTAAAAGAGGGTCATGCCAATAGTAAGTGTAACATGAAGGGTCAGTAATCATTATTATATGGAATGTGAAGGCTCCCTTTTAAATGTGGTCTCTTCCCAAACATTGAATTCTTCGGTGACCAATATGAGCCCATGATGAAAATTCAATCCATCTCCAAAAACTAGACAGAAGGAAGGAATCGTAACTGTGGATCACAGTTGGCATGGGAACAAGGAGTAAAATTATCCAGAGCATCTGAAAATGCAGGCATTGGGAAAATGATGCATTACTGTCACTCTCTTTTGAGTAACTCCCCAAAGTCTTTTAAAAATAAAACTTCAGGTCCATTTCTTTGTCATAATCACTTCACTGAGAAAAAAGGTGGAAGATATGTGCCCTGTTAAGCATAGATGAGAAGGAGTGAGGGAAAAAGGGAGGAAAAGGGAAAGGGAGACCGGCTCTCATCTCTTGTCTTTTATTTATATTTACTTCTGATTTCTTCTTACTCAAAATGTACCATTTAGTTGTTTTTTATTATCAATCTTGAATATTTTTATCTTTTAAGCCCTGGCATTTTCACGTTTGTCCATTAGCAAATCAATGTTAATTCTCCTTCAAATATGTAAATTCTCGAGAGAATAAATTATGAATGAATAAACTAAAATTTCCAGTGGGACTTGGCATTTTAGAGGAGGGCTTCTTTATCTCTCAAAGTAGAATATACTGCAAAATAGACGTTCCAAGCTCAAGAGCAGGTCAGTGACACTAGGAGAAAGGTCTGGATAGAGGGCTTTTCACTGCATAGCTATTAGATTTTATCTCATGGTTGACTGATAGTTCAGCCTAACCTCAACTCTATTGGAAAATAGTCTTTCTTTGCTCAATAAATCCATGAAGAGGAGGCATGTGCTTTTCTGAGCTTAAATTCTCTGAGAAAAGTTGTGGTGAAGCTTCACTGTGCTAGCATGGATGATAGAAGATGGTATTCTTACTCAATCAAAATGTAGCATGCCCCCCTTGCTTCAATCCTTTCTGCTTCTCCTTTTTTTTGTAAATATTATTGATAGCTACAATATCTTATGAAATATTAACAAAATATTTTAAAATTACTATACAAACATGTATAACGACTGAAATTATACTGCAACTATATTTTTCTGGCTCTCACTGTAAGCTTGCTCAGTTTTAGCAACATGGAAACAAGAATTTGATTGTTATGTCTCTTGTGCTTATTTTGGCTCAGAAGACTGTAAGTGTGGCGCTTGCCACCAGAGAGCACTCTTTAATGGTAACATCATATTGTAATGCCCACTGACTTTAGTGTACACTGTTCCCACACAGTCTGATTATGACTTATTGCAATCACTTTATACCAGATAATTCTCTTTGTCTTTTACACAGGGATATGACTTAATTGCTTTTAATTAATTTGTTCTATTATTATAAATAAATTATTTTTATATTTTAATTGTTACAGGCAATAAGTATTTCTAAATAAAATATAATTTGATACCTTTTCAATTTATTAACACATTCAGTTTTAATGTTAACAAATAGCTAACATGGTAGAATTCATAAAGAAATACCATTTTGTTTCTAAAAAGTGCTATTGCTACTAATTAATACTCTGACATGGGGATGGTAGTCTTCTCAATTTCAAGAATGAACAATGTATTTAGCAAAATATTTGAGAAACAATATATATTGTCCATTTTATCTATTGAATTAAATGAACACAAATATTTCAATACTTTTTCATTTGCTATTTGACAATTGTGTTTTCAAATTTAAGTAAAATTTATTCTCAAATATTCTGAAGGAGGCAAAAAGGAAATATACATGTACACTTGTAGTATATACACATTACATTTGTATATACATGTGTGTATATCTATCTATATATTATATCATAAAGATATAAAAGCCTGTAGGCCTGTATCAGTAGCCAAGTAGCCAGGAATTCATCAGGGAAACAGAACCAGCGGGAAAATTTAAAGAAAAAATATATGTATTTATATGTATATATGTTTATATATATTTATATGTATACATGTATTTATATATATACAGAGAGAGAGAGAAAAAACAGAGAAAGAGAGAGACTTATTGCAAGGAATTGACTTACATGAGTTGGAGGCTGGCTAGGCAAGTCTGAAATTCATAGATCAGGCTATGAGAAAGGACAGGCTGGAAACTCTGGTAGGAGCTGATGCTGCAGCCCACAGGAAGAACTTCTGAGGGAAATCCTCAGTTCTGCACAGTTTAGGTTTCCTGAAGATAGATGCTTGGAAAGCAACTATTTTATGAATAAATGCAAATAAAAGCCCATAGCGGCTGTAGAAGTCCAAGACCTAAATAACTCACTTGAAACAAATATGCTTTGTGATGAAACTTCTTAAATGTTTGGAGTGATGATCCTAACTCTAACCTGAAACTTTTTTGCTAATCCTTTCCAGAAAACTACTGCTAAGAAAGGAGTATGTAAATAATATATGTGAAGGGTTGATAACATTCAAGTTATACTTTTTTAATGTAAAAAGAAGCTCTGGTATGCAAATCTTTGTCAGCTGATTCAAATTCTGATTTTTCAGTGATATTACTTATATGGAAAATCTAATAGTATTCTGATTACTACAGTCCTACTTGTTTGGAGCTTTATGGGAAGAAATTGAATTAGAATGCCTCTTTTGGAGCTTTTATGACCCTTTAGATGTGTTAGCTGTTATTTAAAATACTTTTTCATCAAATTAACTTATAGCAGGTTTGTACTGTACTTATGAGCTCAAAGAAGCACTTTTTACTACCTTAATTCAGTGACTTCTATATTTTTTCCTTTGGGAATTCCTGTATTAGTGCACAAAGTTAGTTCACTTTTCTTCAAATTTAGTGAAACTTCATCATATTATTTGATAAATAATCATTCCAACTTTCCTCATTGGTTTGTGATACTCCTTTTTCATATATCTTATTATTATATATAGTATATATCTTATTATATGGTATATATCTTACTATACAGTATATATTATATATAATATATATCTTATTATCATACAGTACATATTATATATAGTATATATCTTATCATACAGTATATATTATTATATATAGTATACATCTTATTATATATACTAGAATTTATTTTATATATTGTTTTCCTAGAACCGCCATATTTTATTATACCTATATAATATATATACATATATAAAATGTATATTTATATACACATATATAAAATGTATATTTATATACACATATAAAATATATATTATATTATGTATTAAAATCAGGGATGGCAAATATTTTAATATTTTGTTTCCATATTTAGAATGACCTATATAAAGTTCCCTGCCTAGTGACTCGTTGGCACTGCTGTGCTTCTCAATCCCCCTGCTTTCTTTTCATTAGTCTGTTGTTACACCGATGAAGAACTTGGTGTCATTTAATGGGTGCAAACTTCATAGCTGATATTCATCTTAAATGTTGTTATCTTCACTATAATACCCTCCATTTAATTTAATGATAGTAGCCTCCACTTAATTTCAATTTTAATTTACATGGCATGTGTCTATATATCTTCAGATAGGCCATTTGAAATATTTGGTGCAACTATGATGCCTGATTTTTTATACAAAGTGGTGAATATGTATTCACTTAAAAATTACACCATTTTCAGTATTCAAACATTATTGCTTCTCAACAAGAAACTCATGTCCAGGCACAAGCATTAAAAAAGGGTTCCCTGCTCTTACCATGTATCTCACCATCTGGAAGCAATTGGACTATAAAGCACTCAGTTCCAGGGCTGAGTTGGAAGCAACACTTTTCTAGGTTGGCGTGTGTTGTTTGTGACGTGGTTATTTTTTCTGGACCAGCAATATCTTAGGTGTTGATTTTTCCATGATGAGAATACATTGTTCTGGAATCCAAAGGGTGGGATTCGGGGTGGTATCTCTTAACATTTCACCTAGTAATTCGCTCACAAAAGTTTGATCATCATCTATTCAACTGTGGTTCTGCTGGTTAAGAAGTTTGAGATCCCAAATGCAGTATTATTCCACCATTAGACACAACCATGTTCCTGTAGCTAAGAACTGCCTTTTAACCATTTCAAATTCCTTATGTCCCTGAATAAACAGTCAAAAAGGACATTACCACAGTGACTGGGAATATTAGACTGATTATAATGGGGAACTGGACTTCCTGTTAGATTATGCAGTTGATGGAAGGATATTTTTCCAACCCAGAAATCTTGTGAAGTGGCCTGTTATTGTGCTATGTCAAGTGGTAAAAGTCAAAGGAAGACCATGGGAACCAATAAAATAAGGATCTCCCTAAGGTTCATACCCTTCCCAAATGCAGATTTGAGTATCCCCTGAATAGAGACCTTCACCTGCTGAGGGGGTGGCTGAAGGAAAAGGGAACAAAGGTGGCAGTGGAGTAAAAAGGATATAAATAATAAATACCAAGTAAACCTCAAAAAATTATACCATTCTCTCTTACAATTTCTGCTTACTAATTTTATTCTGGGGTCAGAAAAAATGGATGTCTTTTTCAAATGACTACAGCTAGAAATAATCCTCTAGGACCAATGCCAACATATTTAATATCTTCTGATATATATTTCCCTTGTAGGTACCCAGTACTGTCCTGCACTCTTTAGAGTTCCCTTCTTATGTTAAAACCTGATTTTAATTTCATTAAGATATCTCCTACTCTATCTGATTTTCTGTCACAAAGCATAAATGATATAATGTTCTCTAGTAAATTCCTAAAGTCTAATGTTGTCTCAGCATTCATGTAAAATACAGGTTTAACTTTCTCATAGCAGAAGCCGGGCTTAGTCACCCTTGACAATTTCTAGTTCCCCACCTCCTTCCAGTTTCTCAGTGTGGTCAATCCAACTATTTGCCTTATACAACCACCTCCTGGTGATCACCTTCCTGTGGAACTGCTAGCTATGATTTATTTATAATTTATTTGACTTGCCCCACTGATCCCACTCCTCTCATAGATTGCACATATATGTTGCTGTAACCACCTCTTAATTACAGCATGACTCTGTGGAACTCAACCTGCTGCTCAAAACCCACCCGGTAGAAACCCCTCACCAAAAAAAAACAAAAAACAAAAAACAAAATAAAACAACAGCAACAACAAAAAGACCTGCTTCGGTTAATTCCCTGGACCCCAATAAAGGCTTTGATGGCTAACAGATCCCTCTCTCTTTCTGTCTTTCTCTCTTTCTCTCCACTTGCCACTTGCTTCTTGACCATGCCTGTGCCGGATGACTCCCCTTTTCCTGTCGGTCCTGTGAGGCAAAAAGCCCTCTTCTTTTTAGAATATGTAGGTAAAAAACTGCCTATGTTATTTCATTTTTTGTATGCCTCCTCTGTGTCTCACCTGACCAGCACACTCAAGCCTAACTTCTCTTGCTGACAAGGCTCTTGTAGAGAGTGGTTATTCTGATAAAATAAACAGGACACAGATCAGACAAGAGAAACAAAGGTGACTGCCAGTATACACAAGTTTCCCATGAGAAGGACACCTGGACTTGAGTCAGATGCCTAGGCATTAAACTGCCCACCAGGAAAAAAAATGTATCTCCTGAAAATTGAAAACATCCATGACCAAATCCCCCAGAGCCCCATCATGGCAGGGCTGAAGTTCATAGCCACTCTCCACTGATACACTGTGAGACCAAATTAGAAAAAAAATACAAAGACCTCATTTTCTTATTTTTCTGAAAAAATAATTCCCACCAAATAAATGGATGATAATAATATAACACACAATTCCT
This sequence comes from Pan troglodytes, assembly GCF_028858775.2. Classification (NCBI taxonomy): domain Eukaryota; kingdom Metazoa; phylum Chordata; class Mammalia; order Primates; family Hominidae; genus Pan; species Pan troglodytes. The sequence continues at coordinate 95,736,078 of NC_072411.2, forward strand.
TGGAGGGAGCATTTAGTACCTAATTAAGGACTTCTGGAGTGAGTATGATTAAGGCCTGGAATGACCAGGGTGAAACTAGGATTCTGGGACCAGGTGGCTGATTCTGCCTCTGCAATGAGCGTGGCACAAAATTAAAGACTCTGGTGTCTAGGGGTTGAAAAATTAAAACCTGGGCTGTCTTATTTTGAGAAATATGAGAAGGAGAATCAAATTGTAATGAGATGTCGGTGGAACATATATTGGGATTTGAAAATATCAATTAAAATTGAGCATTTAGATTCAAGCAGATCTCAGCAATCCATGTGCACAGAAGTTTAACGAGTGCAATAATAAGGACAGACTGAGTAGAATTGGAATTTCACTCTTATTAGTCATTCCTATTTTCCTTCTTTTTCTAGCACTTATACAAACACCTCCTCTTAATTTGGGACACATATTCTTAAGACAGTTGTCAACAGAAGAAGTGTTAGGAGGTACACGTGTTTTCAAAATACTCATAGCACCTCTTGCCTTGAGTTATTCGTGGTACTACATTCCATTCTATTAGAGAATAATTTCCATTTAATATTTGCTCTGAGTCCTTGTTCATATTCAGTTCTAAACTAGGAGCTGAATTTGAGGCATTTTAAAAGAGGACATTGTATTATTATTTTCCCAGGAGTTTCACATTTCAATTATTTCAGTTTTTTTTTCCATTGGCTAGCATCTGAAAAAAATAAAATATATGTATAATAGCTTTCAAACTATTGTTTTACATTTCACTTAGAATCCCACAGATTCATGATAACTGACAGTGTCCTGGGGGGAAAATGTATATATAACACAGGTTTAACAATACCTACTTTTAAAACGTTATGTAACATATGGTTGGCAAAACAAAGATTCAAAGACTATTTAAATAATGAGATCACAGGATTATTTCTAAAATTATGCTTTGATAAAGTTCTAAATCTGTATAGAGAGGTTGAATGATTGAGAAAATGTAGCTGTTGGAGAGTATTAGCCATCAGGAGACTATAGACATCCACAGGAAACAATTTTGCAAGGAAGGAAATAGTGATTTTCATTAGATTAATAGCCAGCAGATTGATCAATGTGAAACATATGCATCCTCTATTACTATGAAACTATTAATGTGTGTTGAAATTCATGTAAGAAAATAATTCAGCTAAGCTCATATAATGACTTATCTGACAGGAAATATATACATTTTAAAGTTAGACATAGAATGGTGATTCCTTTTTCTTTTTTCTATACTCATTTTTTTACCCCAAAACTTACCTCATTAAAACATATATGCAATATACATATTTGCAAATTATAGGTGTTGACATATTTTTCCAGAATATTCTGTGGCAACAAAACATCAGTTTTTGGGTCGTAGAGTCAAAGTAAGATAGCATATATAGGGCATACTTAGAGGTGAGCTTCTCAAGAATCAGGCTAAAGAAATAGGTAAATTATTGGACAGAATAACCAGGGTTAATAAATGCATCTATCTTTCTCTTTCACTTTAAGATACAGGACACAAACAAAGGATCTCTCAACCACTCTGTTTTACTCAGCCATCATGTAAAATGGTTTTGTTTGTTTTTTGGTTCTCTTTGATTATTTCACACATTCTGTTGGTAAGGTTTTGTTTCCTTCCTTACTAACAAAACCTTAGTACTAGGTTTGGTTTCCTCCCTTCTGTGTTTCAGTCCTTGGCAGCTGGCTGGAGGTTTTTTTTTCCCCGTCATCAGAATATCGAAATAGGTAATATATAATGTATATATTGGTATGAAATATAAGGAAGCCGATTTGTATGAAAAAATATTTTCTACTTTTGTGACTAAAACATTTAAAAATAGAAATTTGCTCTGTCATACATTTTGCTGAGAGATTAATTTTGTGATCTTAGTCTCTTGTTATGGTCCCCCAAAATTGTAAACAAGATTATATAGAAATGAAGTAATGGGTAGATATCATATTATTTGTTTTCTAAATAGGGATACTTTTGGTGATTCAGAGAGCCAAATAATTGTCAGATGCCAACTGATCTGTAATAGGGCATAAAATCAAACTGCCTGGGGAGAATAGTGATGGAATGCTATGTAATGAGATTTACAGAATTTTCTCGCAATCCCTCATATGTAACAAATATATTTCCTTACGTTGTACTTCCTTCAAGGCATTAAATAAACAACAGTAGAGCTATTTAAAATGACTGAAAAATAAAGGTGGTTTTACTTTATTTAGGAAATCAAAATCATGATGAACAAAAATCGTTGTCATATAAGTAGTCTACCCTACATTCATTTATCTCTGTCCTTAGATTAATTTATTAGATTGGAGAAATCACACCTTTGAAGGCACAAGAAGTCTGCTCTCAAGGAGAAGGGATAAATATAAGATGGTTCTACAGTGTTGGTGCATATTATCTTCAAATACAGGTAGAGATATAAAACCATACCAAGATGTTTAGAATTTCAGAGTTGGAAAGGGTATTGGAGATAACTTATTTAAAAGTGCTGATTTTGCAGATAAAGCCATTGAAAGTGAAAAAAAGATCCAAGGTTAAACAGTTTTTAAAAATTTTCTTATTGTCTTCTCAAATAAGAAGTGCAGCTAAAAAGGAATTTAAAGAATTATTCCTCATTCAATTATGAGATAATAGGAGTAGATTAGAAATGGGAACAGATATTAACAGGAAAGAATGTCCTTAAAGCATTTTTATAGCTGAATGAAAATGTGCAGATTTAGAAGATTAAGACACTCATCGATTACTCGTCATTTAAATTGTTAGGACAAGAATTAACTACTTTTATTATTTTTAGCATTTTAATATTCACTAGTAACAGAATTTAGTACCTAAAATACTCTTAAAAATTAAGTAGAGTTTTTTACAGCTTTGACCTTTCAAATATTTCACATTCAAATTTGTTGGCAATTCTTTCTATCCCCACAGGTTACTGAGGCCATAAAAAGAAAAGGGAATTGCATAACTAGTGAATTAGATGCATTATAGGAAAAGGCCAAAGAGAAGTCTATGGCTCCATAATTCATGGAAAGCATAAGATATCCAAATGTCTAGATGACAAGATACGTACTATGAGGAGAAGTAAAAGGAATATTTTTCATCTTTACTATTAACAATAGATTTGCAAAACTCTTGGAGTTGCTCTAGAATTCAACCTCAAAACAGTGTTTTACATAATAATCTAGGATTAGAAACCAAGGTGTGCATGTTGCTCAGAGGTTGCTGATGCTGTTCCTACCCCTTTGGATGGTGAGTAGACAGCGCTGATGAATGTTGCCCTATAAAGATTGTTCAGTACCAGTGACAGAAGAAAACTTCAGGAGACATAAGGCAAGAGGGACTGTATTTGGCCATATTTTAAATGTGATTTATTCTGATTAGAGGCAGTAATTTTTGTTCTAACTTTCTCAAAAATAAGACTGAAAAAAAAAAACTTTTTACGTTAATCATCTGCCATCTCATCAAAACCCCTGACTCACTCTATGTTAGGGTGAAAAGACGGCGTGAGTGTTAAAAAAAATTGCTTATATAGAATATTTTGCTAAATTCTTGGTAGATGACTTTATTATGAGATATTCACATGACTTAGGTATCTGAGTCATATGTTAGATGAAAGTTTTCATAATAGTACAAAACAAATTGAATAAATATCAATACAATATCTAGCTGGTACAATTGATAGAGCTTTACATGTAACAAAATTAGGACATTATATTGAGAACATTAATAAATTACTAACCAAATATATAATGACTATTACAAAATAGGCATTCTCTCATAGATCATATATTCTAATAGGAGACACTACAATTACACAGTAATTTTACAACTCCATAAATAAATGTATTTATAAAATATTATCTAAAGGCAAGTAATAATTTGTCATGAAGGTAGAGTATGAAATGTGAATTTGCGCAATAGTCATGCAATGGAATCCCTATACTAACAGTCTACCTTTGAATGTTTGGTATTAAAAAAATTGGGGTATTATCTTAATATCAATGGGAAGCTATCGAAAATTTTATATCTTAACAAATATGATAAAAAATTTATGGTGATATAAATCTTTATGTAATCTATATGTAAACATAAGTGAAATCACACATTTAGTACACTTATTGCACTAAAGATAATCATTACTATTAAATATATCCTAAAGGATGTTGTGCTGATTATCATGTGCATATTAAAATTAAATATAAATTTAAAAGCTCTTATACAGTCAATTATATATGCTATCTATTGATTGTTCCTATGTGTATGATTGCATTAGATACTGACATAATGTATGTTGATCAAGAAAAATCTTTATAATCTAAGATATGAACTAAAAGAATAATATGAACAGTTATTTCTAAAATCTAAGACAATAGCATAGGATGCTTTATAAATTCAGCCTTTAGGAGAAAAGCAGTAGTTTAACTATTTGGGAGTGATTGTTTTTATGATTAGGAAATTAGAATAGAAAATTATGAAAAATGAAATATATTACAATTTAGTGATTATGTTATGATCTAGCAAAATTAGGGAGGAAGATTAAGTATAAAAGAGAAGAAAGTGTGGAGCCAGCACACAGACAGAAAAACACACACACCTACACACACATGAAAACACACAATGTATTGTACACAGTGCAAGCGCTGGCTACAAACATGAGTAACATATTGTTCTGTCGTTTTACTCATTAAACAACTGTTATATGTAATACATCAATGAATATTATGATTTCTTAATTCTCTTGAAAAATAGTTTCAAATAGTTTTAAAACCACTTTTTTGTTTTTTTATTTATTTACTTTTTTATTTATTTATTATTATTATTATACTTTAAGTTTTAGGGTACATGTGCACAATGTGCAGATTAGTTACCTATGTATACATGTGCCATGCTGGTGCGCTGAACCCACTAACACATCATCTAGCATTAGGTATATCTCCCAATGCTATCCCTCCCCCCTCCCCCCACCCCACACCAGTCCCCAGAGTGTGATGTTCCCTTTTCTGTGTCCATGTGTTCTCATTGTTCAGTGCCCACCTATGAGTGAGAATATGCGGTGTTTGGTTTTTTGTTCTTGCGATAGTTTACTGAGAATGATGATTTCCAATTTCATCCATGTCCCTACAAAGGACGTCAACTCATCGTTTTTTATGGCTGCATAGTATTCCATGGTGTATATGTGCCACATTTTCTTAATCCAATCTATCATTGTTGGACATTTGGCTTGGTTCCAAGTCTTTGCTATTGTGAATAATGCCACAATAAACATACGTGTGCATGTGTCTTTATAGCAGCATGATTTATAATCCTTTGGGTATATACCCAGTAATGGGATGGCTGGGTCAAATGGTATTTCTAGTTCTAGATCCCTGAGGAATCGCCACACTGACTTCCACAATGGTTGAACTAATTTACAGTCCCACCAACAGTGTAAAAGTGTTCCTATTTCTCCACATCCTCTGCAGCACCTGTTGTTTCCTGACTTTTTAATGATTGCCATTCTAACTGGTGTGAAATGGTATCTCAGTGTGGTTTTGATTTGCATTTCTCTGATGGCCAGTGATGGTGAGCATTTTTTCATGTGTTTTTTGGCTGCATAAATGTCTTCTTTTGAGAAGTGTCTGTTCATGTCCTTTGCCCACTTTTTGATGGGGTTGTTTGTTTTTTTCTTGTAAATTTGTTTGAGTTCATTGTAGATTCTGGATATTAACCCTCTGTCAGATGAATAGGTTGTGAAAATTTTCTCCCATTTTGTAGGTTGCCTGTTCACTCTGATGGTAGTTTCTTTTGCTGTGCAGAAGCTCTTTAGTTTAATTAGATCCCATTTGTCAATTTTGGCTTTTGTTGCCATTGCTTTTGGTGTTTTAGACATGAAGTCCTTGCCCATGCCTATGTCCTGAATGGTATTGCCTAGATTTTCTTCTAGGGTTTTTATGGTTTTAGGTCTAACATGTAAGTCTTTAATCCACCTTGAATTGATTTTTGTATAAGGTGTAAGGAAGGGATCCAGTTTCAGCTTTCTACATATGGCTAGCCAGTTTTCCCAGCACTATTTATTAAATAGGGAATCCTTTCCCCCTTGCTTGTTTTTCTCAGGTTTGTCAAAGATCAGATACTTGCAGATATGCAGCATTATTTCTGAGGGCTCTGTTCTGTTCCATTGATCTATATCTCTGTTTTGGTACCAGTACCATGCTGTTTTTGTTACTGTAGCCTTGTAGTATAGTTTGAAGTCAGGTAGTGTGATGCCTCCAGCTTTGTTCTTTTGGCACAGGATTGACTTGGCAATGCAGGCTCTTTTTTGGTTCCATATGAACTTTAAAGTAGTTTTTTCCAATTCTGTGAAGAAAGTCATTGGTAGCTTGATGGGGATGGCACTGAATCTGTAAGTTACCTTGGGCAGCATGGCCATTTTCACGATATTGATTCTTCCTACCCATGAGCATGGAATGTTCTTCCATTTGTTTGTATCCTCTTTTATTTCGTTGATCAGTGGTTTGTAGTTCTCCTTGAAGAGGTCCTTCACATCCCTTGTAAGTTGGATTCCTAGGTATTTTATTCTCTTTGAAGCAATTGTGAATGGGAGTTGACTCATGATTTGGCTCTCTGTTTGTCTGTTGTTGGTACATAAGAATGCTTGTGATTTTTGTACATTGATTTTGTATTCTGAGACTTTGCTGAAGTTGCTTATCAGCTTAAGGAGATTTTAGGCTGAGATAATGGGGTTTTCTAGATATACAATCATGTCATCTGCAAACAGGGACAATTTGACTTCCTCTTTTCCTAATTGAATACCCTTTATTTCCTTCTCCTGCCTAATTGCCCTGGCCAGAACTTCCAACACTATGTTGAATAGGAGTGGTGAGAGAGGGCATCCCTGTCTTGTGCCAGTTTTCAAAGGGAATGCTTCCAGTTTTTGCCCATTCAGTATGATATTGGCTGTGGGTTTGTCATAGATAGCCCTTATTATTTCGAGATACGTCCCATCAATACCTAATTTGTTGAGAGTTTTTAGCATGAAGTGTTGTTGAATTTTGTCAGAGGTCTTTTCTGCATCTATTGAGATAATCATGTGGTTTTTGTCTTTGGTTCTGTTTATATTAGATTTATTGATTTGCGTATATTGAACCAGCCTTGCATCCCAGGAATGAAGCCCACTTGATCATGGTGGATAAGCTTTTTGATGTGCTGCTGGATTCGGTTTGCCAGTATTTTATTGAGGATTTTTGCATCAATGTTCATCAAGGATATTGGTCTAAAATTCTCTTTTTTGGTTGTGTCTCTGCCCGGCTTTGGTATCAGGATGATGCTGGCCTCATAAAATGAGTTAGGGAGGATTCCCTCTTTTTCTATTGATTGGAATAGTTTCAGAAGGAATGGTACCAATTCCTCCTTGTACCTCTGGTAGAATTCAGCTGTGAATCCGTCTGGTCCTGAACTCTTTTTGGTTGGTAAGCTATTGATTATTGCCAAAATTTCAGCTCCTGTTTTTGGTCTATTCAGAGATTCAACTTCTTCCTGGTTTAGTCTTGGGAGAGTGTATGTGTTGAGGAATTTATCCATTTCTTCTAGGTTTTCTAGTTTATTTGCGTAGAGGTGTTTGTAGTATTCTCTGATGGTAGTTTGTATTTCTGTGGGATCGGTGGTGATATCCCCTTTATCATTTTTTATTGTGTCTATTTGATTCTTCTCTCTTTTTTTCTTTATTAGTCTTGCTAGCAGTCTATCAATTTTGTTGATCCTTTCAAAAAACCAGCTCCTGGATTTGTTAATTTTTTGTGTCTCTATTTCCTTCAGTTCTGCTCTGATTTTAGTTATTTCTTGCCTTCTGCTAGCTTTTGAATGTGTTTGCTCTTGCTTTTCTAGTTCTTTTAATTGTGATGTTAGGGTGTCAATTTTGGATCTTTCCTGCTTTCTCTTGTGGGCATTTAGTGCTATAAATTTCCCTCTACACACTGCTTTGAATGCGTCCCAGAGATTCTGGTATGTTGTGTCTTTGTTCTCGTTGATTTCAAAGAACATCTTTATTTCTGCCTTCATTTCGTTATGTACCCAGTAGTCATTCAGGAGCAGGTTGTTCAGTTTCCATGTAGTTGAGTGGTTTTGAGTGAGATTCTTAATCCTGAGTTCTAGTTTGATTGCACTGTGGTCTGAAAGATAGTTTGTTATAATTTCTGTTCTTTTGCATTTGCTTATGAAAGCTTTACTTCCAAGTATGTGGTCAATTTTGGAATAGGTGTGGTGTGGTGCTGATTTGTATATTCTGTTGATTTGGGGTGGAGAGTTCTGTAGATGTCTGTTAGGTCCGCTGGGTGCTGAGCTGAGTTCAATGCCTGGATATCTTTGTTAACTTTCTGTCTCATTGATCTGTCTAATGTTGACAGTGGGGTGTTACAGTCTCCCATTATTAATGTGTGGGAGTCTAAGTCTCTTTGTAGGTCACTCAGGACTTGCTTTATGAATCTGGGTGCTCCTGTATTGGGTGCATATATATTTAGGATAGTTAGCTCTTCTTGTTGAATTGATCCCTTTATCATTAAGTAATGGCCTTCTTTGTCTCTTTTGATCTTTGTTGGTTTAAAGTCTGTTTTATCAGAGACTAGGATTGCAACCCCTGCCTTTTTTTGTTTTCCATTTGCTTGGTAGATCTTCCTCCATCCTTTTATTTTGAGCCTATGTGTGTCTCTGCCCGTGAGATGGGTTTCCTGAATACAGCACACTGATGGGTCTTGACTCTTTATCCAATTTGCCAGACTGTATCTTTTAATTGGAGCATTTAGTCCATTTACATTTAAAGTTAATATGTTATGTGTGAATTTGATCCTGTGATTATGATGTTAGCTGGTTATTTTGCTCGTTAGATGATGCAGTTTATTGCTAGTCTCAATGGTCTTTACATTTTGGCATGATTTTGCAGCGGCTGGTACCGGTTGTTCCTTTCCATGTTTAGTGCTTCCTTCAGGAGCTCTTTTAGGGCAGGCCTGGTGGTGACAAAATCTCTCAGCATTTGCTTGTCTGTAAAGTATTTTATTTCTCCTTCACTTATGAAGCTTAGTTTGGCTGGATATGAAATTCTGGGTTGAAAATTCTTTTCTTTAAGAATGTTGAATATTGGCCCCCACTCTCTTCTGGCTTGTAGAGTTACTGCCAAGAGATCTGCTGTTAGTCTGATGGGCTTCCCTTTGAAGGTAACCTGACCTTTCTCTCTGGCTGCCCTTAACATTTTTTTCCTTCATTTCAACTTTAGTGAATCTGACAATTATGTGTCTTGGTGTTGGTCTTCTCGAGGAGTATCTTTGTGGCGTTCTCTGTATTTCCTGAATCTGAATGTTGGCCTGCCTTGCTAGATTGGGGAAGTTCTCCTGGATAATATCCTGCAGAGTGTTTTCCAACTTGGTTCCATTCTCCCTGTCACTTTCAGGTACACCAATCCGACGTAGATTTGGTCTTTTCACATAGTCCCATATTTCTTGGAGGCTTTGCTCATTTCTTTTTATTCTTTTTTCTCTAAACTTCCCTTCTCACTTCATTTCATTCATTTCATCTTCCATCACTGATACCCTTTCTTCCAGTTGATCGCATCGGCTCCTGAGGCTTCTGCATTCTTCCCGTAGTTCTCGAGCCTTGGTTTTCAGCTCCATCAGTTCCTTTAAGCACTTCTCTGTATTGGTTATTCTAGTTATACATTCTTCTAAATTTTTTTCAAAGTTTTCAACTTCTTTGCCTTTGGTTTGAATGTCCTCCCATAGCTTGGAGTAATTTGATCGTCTGAAGCCTTCTTCTCTCAACTCGTCAAAGTCATTCTCCGTCCAGCTTTGTTCCGTTGCTTGTGAGGAACTGCGTTCCTTTGGAGGAGGAGAGGTGCTGTGCTTTTGAGAGTTTCCAGTTTTTCTGCTCTGTTTTTTCCCCATCTTTGTGGTTTTATCTACTTTTGGTCTTTGATGATGGTGATGTACAGATGGGTTTTTGGTGTGGATGTCCTTTCTGTTTGTTAGTTTTCCTTCTAACAAACAGGACCCTCAGCTGCAGGTCTGTTGGAGTACCCAGCTGTGTGAGGTGTCAGTGTGCCCCTGCTGGGGGGTGCCTCCCAGTTAGGCTGCTCGGGGGTCAGGGGTCAGGGACCCACTTGAGGAGGCAGTCTGCCCGTTCTCAGATCTCCAGCTGCGTGCTGGGAGAACCACTGCTCTCTTCGAAGCTGTCAGACAGGGACATTTAAGTCTGCAGAGGTTACTGCTGTCTTTTTGTTTGTCTGTGCCCTGCCCCCAGAGGTGGAGCCTACAGAGGCAGGCAGGCCTCCTTGAGCTGTGGTGGGCTCCACCCAGTTGGAGCTAACTGGCTGCTTTGTTTACCTAAGCAAGCCTGGGCAATGGTGGGCGCCCCTCCCCCAGCCTCGCTGCCACCTTGCAGTTTGATTTCAGACCGCTGTGCTAGCAATGAGGGAGGCTCCGTGGGCATAGGACACTCGGAGCCACTTGTGGGATATAATCTCCTGGTGCGCCGTTTTTTAAGCCCTTCGGAAAAGCGCAGTATTTGGGTGGGAGTGACCCGATTTTCCAGGTGCTGTCTGTCACCCGTTTCTTTGACTAGGAAAGGGAACTCCCTGACCCCTTGCGCTTCCTGAGTGAGGCAATGCCTCACCCTGCTTCGGCTCGCGCACGGTGCGCTCACCCACTGACCTGCGCCCACTGTCTGGCACTCCCTAGTGAGATGAACCGGGTACCTCAGATGGAAATGCAGAAATCACCTGTCTTCTGCATCGCTCACGCTGGGAGCTGTAGACCGGAGCTGTTCCTATTGGGCCATCTTGGCTCCTCCCCCAAAACCACGTTTTTATTTAGCTTGTTTGATATGTGGTTCACACACACACACACACTTATTCTGGCTTCACTAAATTGGAATTCTCCAGTTACATGTAAGTATACTATGAACTTTTCAAAGGCAGCAACTGTCTTTGTTTCTGTATGTCTAGCACCTAACACAGCGATCAGAGCCCATATCAAGCCATAGGAAATCGATTGTGGTGTAGGGGATGAATTAATTACCAATTAACAGATAAATTTATGAAAAATAAATTCATGTCAGAAAATCTAAATTCTAAGCAATTTTGTTTACCTCTGACTGTTTGTGGAGCTTCTTTTCTCTTTATTTCCTCAAGCCTCACTATTGCAATTACAACTTTAAGAATCCTTTGATTCTTCATCTCTGAGGCATATGTTCTTTAAAAAATAACAATAATTTCCATTTTAAAAACCTCAAATTAGACTTGATAACTTTAATTTAGAAAATCATCAAAACAATCTATGTTTCCTCAGTGTACAAATTTGAATAAAGTTGCATTTAAATAAGTTCTCACATTCATACAGAGTATCTTCAATTTGTGGATTTCAAATGCAAAATAGAGACTTCACATTGCTTACAAAGTGGTCCTTTATGATCTAAACTTATTATAATTGAAGTCTGAAGTCCTAATTGTGTTACTTTGTGTAATGTGTCCGCTATATAGATATTACTCAATGCCTGCAAATTCAAGAAGCTGGAAATGGAGTCGGTATAATGCAAGGGAGATTTATGCTAAGAAGGTTCTGTGTTGTCATGATTAAAAATTTTCCACACATTATATGAATCCTATTGATCATTGCAGGAAGCAGAAAAGTGTGCTGTTCATTGATTTTCTGTGGCTACTGAATGCATTAGGTCTGACACTTTTGATGGGTAGGCAGGTTTTCAAAGGAAGTTCAGTGAAACTAATCTTAGTTCAGAGGAATATTCACAATGGAATAAGAAACCTTGTAATCGCAAGAGAAAATACAAGAGTCAGAGGACTATATTATGAGCCATATCAGCATAAAAATTTGACAAGAGACACTTTCCAGGAGACCATAATAAAACATATCAACGTTTTGATGCTGTTTTTCACAAATGTAGCAATTATTAGATAAATTGGGTTTTGGCTTTTTCACCCTTCAGCCAAGACAGTGAAGCAAAGCAATTACTTCTTTTATCTTCTTAGCTAAGGGAAGTCATCAGAAGTCTGTCAAGTTCATAAAAATATAAGTGAATAAATTACATAATTGAATCACATAAGTGAAACTGATAGCAATAAATTCAATATTTTATTTCTAATTCTCTTTACTATTGTACTGGTTTCTTAAAATACAAATTTTCATCCATCAGTTTTATCAAAGACTACTAAAGTAGAGAGAGTGATAGAAAATTCAAATCATAAAGACTTATTCTACCCTGGGAATTAATTCTTATTTTAAAATTAAAGCTAGAAAGTATGATCTTGTATCCCTGTTGGAATCTGTCTTAATGACTTATTAATACAATGTCAGAGTACAATATTACTTATCAGTAGTACAAAATAGTGTCAAAGTGCTATGTGTATTTTTCCAGTACATTAAGTACCAGGGCACTGTGTCTCTTTCAGGTGATGATTAATTAAATTAGCATAACCCAAGTGGTCTTTTATGCCCACAAACAAATATATACTTGGCAATCGGCCTTCTCATTTTTTTTCAATCATTTAGCATGCAAGCGTACAACTTAAATTTATAAGAGTAAATGATGACTTATAGACTTTCGATATCATATTCCAATTTAATGAAATCCTCTCCCTGGGCACAGTAACATTTTTCCTCACTGCTTTTAGAAATTTGCCCTTCAATATAGAAAGCTACTGTAAATTATCAATCATGTGGCGTATTTGAATTTAAAAATATTTTACTTTGTGATTATCAAAATGTTATGAGAATTAAGTATATTAAATTATTACAACAGCTATATTATTTCATTACTAGTATTTACCACATGGGGTTTTGGGCTTGACATCTGTTCAGGACAAGCATTTCAAAATCTGGTCAAGAAAAGGGTTTAATGCAAGGTTCTGAGGCTTTGAATTTGAGAAAGATGGGGTGAACGGGATTTCCTGTGTTTATTGGTGTTTTCTGAGAAAATTAATTACAATATCCAGATATGAATCTAGAACTTTATACCATAAGTCTAATGTTCTTTTTTCATGTTCCAATTTTATCTGGTAGTCCCCCTCCCTTTTCCCCCTCCCCTTCCCCCTCCCCTTCCCCTTCCCCTTCTCCTTCTTCTTCTTGAATTAAATTAAAACCCCAAAAAGTAGGCCAGGCGCTGTGGCTCACGCCTGTAATCCCAGCACTTTGGGAGGCTGAGGCGGGCGGATCACGAGGCCAGGAGATGGAGACCATCCTGACTAACACAGTGAAACCCCGTCTCTACTAAAAATACAAAAAAATTAGGCGGGCCTGGTGGTGGGCGCCTGTAGTCCCAGCTACTCGGCGTGAACCCGGGAGGCGGAGCTTGCAGCGAGCTGCGATTGCGCCACTGCACTCCAACCTGGGTGACAGAGCAAGAATCCGTCTCAAAAAAAAAAAAAAAAAAAAAGTACTAAGAAAGATCTGCTCTAGTTGAGTAAATGACCCTTGGTTCTGTAACCCAATAGACTATTACAAAGGTATGTAATCTTACCTCTTTAAAATGATTTTGGCTCCTCTCCCCCCACCCTCTGCCTCTGAAAAACTAAATCCTATGACTTTTTTTTTTTTTTTCCCATGCCCCTTACATCTTTTGCCTTAAAGAGCCAGGCTCTGTTTTCCTTATGGTACATTTGAAGATATTCATTTTAATTTTTTTCCAGAAATGATGACATCAGAAAAATACAATTGCTGTAAAGAAAGCAAAAAAATTCTAATGATAGGATTTATTCTGGGAAATGTATATTTTGTAGCTGAGATTACATGATGCTGTACTGAACTTGACCAAAAACTTACCAAGAAAGTAGTATTACACATAGAGTAATTTAGGTGAAGAAGGCTACAATAAAACTTCATATTGTATTCCAGTCTAGAAATTGGAAGGATTGAGGATAGTTTAGGGTTTTGTTGAGAGGATAAAGACCAAAGTGATGAGAGGCTGGAGTTTATGTCAAACGAATAACTGAGGAACAACAGGATGTTTCGTTTAGTAAGAGATTAAGCCAGAGGCTTTGATAATTCTCTACAAATATTTGAGAGGCTGTTTCATGAAAACGACTCCATTTTGGTCTTGCGTATTTCAGCAGAAACAATGGGTAAAAGTTGCAGAGACAAATGTGTGGTTCAATAAAAGGATAAACATATTATTTCAAGAGTTAGAGATTCACAAAGAAGGAATGATCTGACCCATAACATTGGAGGCATCAAAGCATTTATGCACTTGATATATGATCTTTCCTAAAAAGGTAGTATTGTTTTCTTAGGCTTATAGTCTTAGAAAATAATAACTTTAGAAACTATTGAAGTTTTCATAATAGGTAGTCATTTAATATAGAAAAAAATGATCTCTAAAAGTTGAGGCTTTTTGACATTTCACCCTACTCACTGTATTTTCATTTGAAGTCCCTATATATTTTAAGACAATTCAAAAAATAAAAATAAAAATCTCATACTGCCTCTGTCATGTCAATTTAAAATGGCACCTTTAGTAGAATTTATGTCTGTATTAGCACCCTGACATTTTCTATCCTTTTTTTCCCTATAGGTGTCAAAACGCATTACAAGGTACTTATGGTGATCAGTTCTGAGACAGAATGGTAGAAATGAGATAAAATGTAAATGAAGAAAAATGATTCTTAAGTAGCAAGGTATAATCTAAATTACCTTCTGTCAAGCTTTAAAAGACATACAGAAAGAGCAACATAACCTTTATGCTCCACAAATTTGTATGATAAGATTTATTTATTTGTCTTAAATGTTGCTGACACCCCAAAGGCAAATCCCTGGAAATCATGAGTTATGGCTGCAGATTTTTGCCTCTGTAAAATATAAACAAATTTAGTGAGAGTGGCCATTGAAAATATAAACCATGGTCTTTATTTTCAGTGATACAGAAAAAAAAAATAAAGCTATTTTTCTCTATTTCATCATGTTAGATGCTTTATCTTCCAGCAAACCAAACAGTCCATTCATGGGTTTTGCCTTCACAACTCTCATCAGGAATATGTGACCCACGCTGCTAAAAAGAACTGCCTGAGACTGGGTAATTTATAAAGTAAAGGGGTTTAGCTAACTCACAGTTCCACATTGCTGGGTGGTGAGTGGTGCTCAGGAAGCTTACAATCATGGTGGAAGGGGAAGCAAACATGTTCTTCTTCACATGGTGGCAGGAGAGAGAAGTGCAGAACAAAGGGGGAAAGCCCCTTATAAAACCATCAGATACCATGAGAACTCACTATCATGAGAACTGCATAGGAACCACCTCCATGATCTAATTACCTCCCATGAGGTCCCTCCCCCAGTACAGGGGGATTACAATTTGGATTACAATTCAAGATGGGATTTTAGTTGGTGACACAGCCAAACCATATCAAGATAGTAATCACGTTTTTTTTTTAAATCATTCTGTTTGAATATATTATCACTTACTATTTATCTATTATAAAAGCCTTCTTTATTTAGATAAATCATCCTGTATATCTGAGATCTGTGGCCCATAGAAATAACAAGGTTAAAGTGTTAACAAGAAATTAATGAAGTCATGTATGTTTGAGGTTTAAACAAATCATGAAATGAAGATCATGTTATTCATTCATGAGCATTATTTATTGTTATTTCACTTTTTACCAACTGCAGTTAAGTGATACATATTTTAAGATGGAATTTTGTGAAAATTGTAGGAATTACTCTTTCCTCTTAAATAAGTTTTATGTGTTAAAATTAAGCGTCAGTGTTTCCTTTCAGGTTTTATATTTATCCCCAAAGGGAGAAGTAAAATCATCACACAGCAGAACAATGGGAGTAAATTGTAGAATTTATCTATCAGGAATATAAAGGATAGGATCATTTTTGAAAGATAACATTCTGAAATGTTTACACATTCTAAATCTCATAGATATGCTGTTATCTGGAATATGAAAAAAAGGAATAAAGAACAGTTTTACATTTCAAATGGTTCCCCAAGCAATAATGTAGATGAAAACAATTATAATTTAACTTTCTTACAACCAGAAAAAAATGCCTGTCAATTGGAATATCAGCCTATTGTCAATAAAAGTGATTCTCTGAACTTAATTTCAAAATACCTTACCAGTATTCCTTGAACATAAGAAAGTGCTAGCAGGAAGGACTCCAGAGTATATGTGAAATAGGTTTAAAGGAAAAAAACTAATAAAAGTAAACAAACAAATATATAAAATATGTTACTATTGTTTTCTATTTTATTTTTTGAAAAATATTTTTAAATATACCATTTCACCCTTAATTTTAACACACAAAACTCTTTTTTCTTTTTTGTAGATCTGTCTCTATGAAAGAAAAGATTGTAGGTAGGCATTATGCAATCTATCAGTGAAAGGGATGTGTGAATGTGCCCTTGAGTACCAGCCATTAGAATGACAGATCACTGCATTTTCTCTTCAGTTAGAAATTTTACTACCCCTGGAAATACTGATAACTTTTTGGAAGACTGTATCTATACCATTTCATCTAGTCTTTATTGATAAATGATTTTAAAATATTTTCTTGGTTGGTACAGACAGCACTAATGATGCATGTAGCTTGCCAAAATAGACATTTTTGTTTATAAATGTTAGGAGAATTTTGTATAATCTTAGATACCACATACCTTACCTGGGGAAACTGAAAATGAAATATCACATTTTATTTTCGTATTTGACTTTCCAAAATCGGATACCATAAATATGAGCTTTGAAATTTATTGAGCTCCAATGATGTTCTTTGCCAGATCAAATATTCTACTGCAATTTCAATTTACTAAATTTATGTGTGAAAATTAAAATTTAATCTTAAAAAGTTTAAATATCACTGGTATTATTATTCCCTAAAATAAGTTTTTATTTTTGTAAGTCTTAAAACTTTTGGAGTAACTGGGGTACAAATTAACAAAGCACAGTCCATTTATTTCATCAAAAATTCACAGCAGATTTCAACCTGCTTGAGAAATGCTTAATTTAAATAGAAATAAAATGTGCTTACATGAATAAAAATTAGTGATAACTTTCCATTTCCTGATATGCATATTGTGACATTAAAAATTATGTAACATTTTATTTAAGGTATATACAGAAAGTGTCATCAGTAAATTGTTGTTTCTTGTCCACTAAAACTTGCTTTTAGATATTCTATATTGCCAAATAACTCTTACTAATTTTTTTTTTGTTTAGTTTTCTTTGTTGTACTTCTTCAAATAATGGTTATTCTCTGGAATTTCCAGCAACGTGGTGAACTAAGTTGATCTAAATGTACTCTGAATACTGAGAAATACTGGGGAAAATATGTGCAGAACAACTGAATTATGAAAAAGGAAATAAAAATATCCATATTCCACAAATGAAGAAGTAAAATAATGTTGGTTTTGAGGGTGCCAGTCTATGCAGCTCAGATAGTTCCAGAATTTTAGCACCAAGGTAACAAAAGGACATAAACTACAGTCCTCCTGGATGAGAGGATGATATGTTGATACCTGTAAGAATCCAAATCATGGAAGTGATTCCTCTATGAGTTGAGAATAAGTAAAATTCACCTTGAAATGACAGTAATCAAAACAGTGTGGTACTGGTATAATGAGAGGCATGTAAACCAATGAAAAAGAATATATAGCTCATAAATAAAACCTTCTATGTAGGTTCACATTATTTTCAACACAAATGCCAAGGCCATGCAATGGAGAAAGATTACTCTTCTAAACAAATTATGTTGGGAAAACTGGATGACTACATGCAAGTGAATGAAATTGGACCCTTGCCTTGTGACTTATACAAAAACCAACTCAAAATGAATTAAAGACCTAAACATAAGAGCTAAATGTCTACAGCTGTTAGAAGAAAACACAGCAGAAAAGATTCATGACACTGGATTTGGCAATTATTTGTTGGATATAACATCAAAAACTCACAAAAGAAAAAAATGGGTAAATTGTACTTGATAAAAATTAAAAACATCTGTTTATCGAAGGATATTCTCAACAGATTAAAAATTTAAGGAATGAAAAATAATTGCAAATAATGTATCTAATATGAAATTAATATCCAGATTATATAAAGAATTCCTACAACTCAACTACAAAAAAAGTTATTCAAAAATAAACAAAATACTTGAATATATATTTCTCTCCAAAGCAGATAAACAAATAGCCAATAAACACTTGAAAAAAAGCTCAGAATTTGTAATCATCAGGTAAATGCCAATCACAAACAAAGAGATAGCACTTTATACCTGTTAGAATGGGATGGCTATTACTAAAAACAACGACAACAACAACAAGAACCACCAAGAAAATAATGTGTTGGCAAAGATGTGGAGAAAGTGGAAATCTTGTGTATTGATGGTGGGAATGTAAAATGGTGAATCTGCTATGGAACACAGTAATCTATATAGCAGAAAATTAAAAATAGAATTACCATATGGTCCAGCAATTCTGACTATATTTCCAAAAAGATAGAAAACAAGGACTTGAACAGATATTTGTGGACCCAAGTTCATAATTAACATTACACACAGTAGTCAAAGGGAAGCAATCTAAGTGTCCATTGATAGATGTACTGATAAATAAAATGATGTAGATACATAGGATATTTTTCAGCCTTAAAAAGAACATCCTGGCACTGGATGCAGCATAGATGAACTCTAAAGACATGATAAATGAAATAAGCTGGTCACAGAAGGAAAAATACTGTATAAATTCACGTATATGAGATGCTTAGATTTGTCAAATTCATAGAAACAGAAAGTAACATGGTGGTTACCTGAGACTGGGGGGAGAATAAAAAAGAGTCATTGTTTAATGGGTACTGAATTTCAGATAGGGAAGATGAAGAGTTTTGGAGAGGGATGGTGGCGATGATTGTACAACACTGTGATTGTACTTCATGCCACTGAACTGTACACTTAAAGATGGCTAAAATGGATGGTAAATTTTATGTTATATATTCTTTACCATAATTTTTTATAAAACAAAGCTCAGTTGGGTGGCAGAGAAACTTGTAACGTAACTGTATTTTATGAATTATGTTACATTCTCTTCAAAAAGTCAATAAATTTACTTGAAAATATGGCTACCCAAGCTGGTATAACCTAACTCACTGTGAATCAGCTAGTCAGTTATCTAGCTAGTTAAAATTACCTGTGTCATTTATGTGTATATCCATTGTAAGAAAATGTGTGCTATAAAATTTAAAACATACATTTTCTAGTAATTTTTATACTTATGATACATGAATAGGCAAATGTAGTTATAAGAAAAACTTTTCTTATGTGTTGCTTTGGACACGTTATCTAGCAAGGACAATGTGTTTCTCCGAGGCTTTGGTGGCCATTTCCTATTTCCATTACTTTCCTTTCACTGTAATTTTGAAGAGGTAACAGATTTTATTCTCTTCATTCAAAATAAATTATTTAATTGCTGAGGGGAGGAAATAAAAGGCAAATATATAATTTAGATATTATCTACCATATATGTTGTCTCATAACAGATATTGGACACTAAGAAATATTTATTTGAACTGAATAAATGAGTTTCAGTTGAAACTTTATTTCAGGTTGATTTTAAGCTTTCAACAGATATTTACACTTGTTCAAGAAATTAAAATCCAATATATTTTTATTTAAATAGTTATTTATTGGTTGTGAGTACTTATTGCTTTTAAGTGTATAATTATAAAAATACTTTAGGATTAGTGAAAGAAAGACTTCAACAAATTAACTCCAATATATGTTGCTCACATAACAATTTTAAATTGATATATTACCTTAAACTGCACTGCAACCATATATTTTTAGCTTGCTTACTGAATTTAATAAAATATTCCTGTGAAGTCTTTATAGTTATAAACATTTTTGATGATAATTTCATTTTGGATCAATGTTTCTTCCTCCTGGCAGGAAATATTTTATTTAAGTTGGTCTGCTGACTATAATATTTCTGCTAAATGTAGTGAGGAAAAAATAATTTAAATTTTAAATTCATTTTAATTTGATTACTAAATACCCTTTAGGGACAACATTTTTCTGTCAAGATAATTAATAATTTTAAAATATGTTTTCAATATGTATTTGCCTGCAAGAAAATATATAATACAATGTCTTGGGAGAACATCCATTGTATATTTCTAACTGTGATATTTTCTATGTAACTGCTTGGAATGTGGCTACATTAATATCCAAAATTAAACATAAAAGATACACATTGTTTTTGCAAAGTCAGCTCCTGAGATAATAGCTTACTAATATCAAAAATAACTAAAATATTTTACTTCTATCAGCTTAACCAGTTTCTAATTTGTTTCCCTGAATTGTATCAAGATCCTTACTGATACAACTATTTCACTTTACAAGCTCTTTTTCTCATATCTACATTTCCAAAATACATATTGAGTGACTATTATCTGAATGAAATTCTTTTAAACTTTGTTCAAAACAGTAATATTTTCAAAGGAGAGGAACAAAACAATGCTAAGTAAAGTGCGTATTGAGAAGACTCAAGCACTAAACGTAAGTTATTATTTTCATTTGCAAATGATAGCACAAGGCAGGTGGCATTATTTTTTTCTTTTTTAATTGTTTTGTTTTTTGAATCAAGTGGAGAAACACCTTTCATGACTTGGGAAAGAGTGCTATTTGTAAAAGTTTTATTCTCCAATGATTAAAATATTTATAGATATCAAAAGGTGGGTGAATGGTAGTGAATGTTGAGATGGGGTAGA